>NW_026782890.1:0-161395 GCF_031769215.1 Ylistrum balloti
ACATCCTCACAGTAATGTCCACAAGCACACGATGGGTTATCAACATCTTAACACGGAACAAATCACTCTTCAAAGAGCTGCACTGATGTCTGAGTCTCGTATGTAATAAATTTAGATTACGTTGGCCAAAATGATAATAAGATGGAGGACAAGAATTAGCGTCATTAGATAAAGAAGATTTAAAAGCATTCAAAGATGGTAATGTTCTTATTGAACAGTCTAGCGAAATCCACAGACGTAAACTTGATGACAGAAAAGAAAAGTTACTTAGGGAGAATCTGAAAGAAGGAATGATATAATCATGTTGGTTCCGTAAATTATACTGATTGTTGTAACCCACTGTGTTTGGCAAAAGGGCCGATAAATAAGAAGGGGTTAAATTATTTATCATTTTGTATAATACATTTAAATTACGTGTCTTCCTTCTGTCTGATAATATTTCCAATCCCGTTTCAAAATATAGTGATTCATTACTAGCATACGAAGGTAAATCTGTTATAACTCGAGCCGCTTCTCTTTGTGCTTTCTCTAATTTCTCAGAATCCAAAACAGAGCAACCATCCCATACCTCACAAGCATATTCAAAAACAGGTAGAATGAAGTATTTATATATTTTTAACCAAAAATCTCTTTTTAACAGTATTTCAGTTTTCGTAAAACATTATTTTTTTCATAACCAAATTATAAACTGCCTCAACATGACTTCCCCACTTTCCATTTGAATTAAAATTCACTCCTAAGTGTCTGTGAACTTCTGTAAAATTAAAAATTGTTCCGTCAAAAAATAAGTCTAGATCCCCGTCAGTATTGATTGAATTTGAAATAAAAAGAACATCTGTTGTTTGAGGGTTAAAAGAAACAAACCAACATTTAGCCAACTGATTTAAAGATTCAAGGTCCCTGTCTGTAATTCGTGACATGAAAAGAACAGACTGAAATAATGATGTATCGTCTAATAACCTAGAGGCCGGATCAAGAACATCTGAAATATCATTGATATGTAACAAAAAGAGAAGCGGCCCGAGTATTGAGCAGAAGTAATAACAAAAGTAGTATAAAATCAAAGTTTCGAAAATTGATTAACATGCCATGATTTAATAAAGTGAGCAAGTGTATTAACCAGCCATGTAGTAACAATAATAAAGTAAATATTGAACTTATACAAAACGAGTAAAAAATGAAAGATTTTACAAAACATCTGCCGTAGACCTTGGAATAAAATATACCAATCGCCATTCTGTGACCCATGCAGTCATCACCCTTATCGAGAAATGAATACCATGAGGTCACAGAAAGGCGAGGAGGATAATTTATATCAGAACATCGTGCGATCCAGCAACACATAAAGTTTAGAAATGGTTTATGTACAATATATACAATACAGATATAGCAAAGACAAAAACACTTTGCATACATAGACAAGGAAAAACAAACAAAACTTATAAAAAGACAGTGGCTTGGATTTTAAAGAATGACTTTGATGGACAGTTTTCATTCTTGAAAAATAAATATAAATACAATCTAAAACCAAATATGAGACATTTTAGATAATTTTACAGCTCGAAAGTCTCATTTCCATATTAGATATAAATACTGAAACACAGATAAAGGGAATATTCAATACCCAAAAAGGTATTATTAAACAAATAGACGAGATATAATGAAACGACGACAGGAGGATAAATGGTTACTAAAATCAAACAAACGGTAGAGTTCGTATTCCGTATTAGGGAAGGCTTAAAAATACATATATAATAATATTGACTACGTACATGTCTATGTATGCTACTAACATCAGATAATACTGACGACATATGATAATAATGACGACATATGATAATAATGACGACATATGGTACTACTAGCGACATATGATACTACTGACGACATACGATAGTACTAGCGAGATATGCTACTACTGACGACATATGATGTTAATGACGACATATGACAATACTAGCGACATATGACACTACTGACGACATACGATAGTACTGACAACAAAATAATGAATAATGACGACAACTAGCGACATATGATAACAATGACAATATATAATACTACTGACTGCATACAGTACTACTGACAACATATAATAATGACGACATATACTTCATATAATACTATTGACGTCATACGATACTACTGCCGACATATGATACTACTGTCGACATATGATACTACTGCCGACATATGATACTACTGACGTCATATGACACTACTGACCACATATGATACTACTGCCGACATATGATTATACTTGAGACATATGATAATACTGACGACATATGATACTACTGCCGACATATGATACTACTGACCACATATGATACTACTGCCGACATATGATACTACTAGCGACATATGATTATACTTGAGACATATGATAATACTGACGACATATGATACTAACAGCGACATATGATTATACTTGAGACATATGATAATACTGACCACATATGATACTACTGACGACAAATGGTACTATTGACGACATATGATACTACTGTCGACATATACTGCTGACCACATATGATACTACTGCCGACATATGATACTACTGACGTCATATGACACTACTGACCACATATGATACTACTGCCGACATATGATACTACTAGCGACATATGATTATACTTGAGACATATGATAATACTGACGACATATGATACTAACAGCGACATATGATTATACTTGAGACATATGATAATACTGACCACATATGATACTACTGACCACATATGATACTACTGACGACAAATGGTACTACTGACGACATATGATACTACTGTCGACATATGATACTGCTGACCACATATGATACTACTGACGTCATATGACACTACTGACCACATATGATACTACTGACGACATATGATACTACTGCCGACATATGATACTACTGCCGACATATGATACTACTAGCGACATATGGTATTACTAGCGATACATGATTCTACTAGCGACAAATAGCTACTACTAACGTCTTATGATACTGTGGACGACATGATACCTCCGGCGACATGATAAATTTCATAATTGTTAAGACAATAACGCTAGCTTGACTATAATACCACGTGTAATTAAATAAAAAATGTTCATGACTTCGTCAAAAGGATCACTATATATATATATTTAAAAACTGTCAGGCTAACGACATTTCACGCCCGAAATATGTGAACATTTTTTTTTTTTTGCACAACAAAAAAATGGTGGAAATTGGAAAAACATTTGACATTTTTGTATGATAAAAAAACACAATGGAACGTTATCCGTATGGATGTATATAGTATTTTGTTATATACAACATAACTACAAATATAAATGTATGTTATCGCGAGAAGATTAATTACTAAACCATAACTTTGTCAAAGACCGCTTCACGCTAAGCACATTTAGTCCTGGTTTATCAAGCCTTTGTAACCGGGAATAAAACGCTCGATGTCGGCGGATGTTTTAATGATAGTGTTCGAAGATTCAGGCTTTATCTGGAGGAAAATGCGACCATCGCTTGTCCAAAAGGATCTAATTTGGAGCTTATAACAAAGTTTGTTCAAATCATTCACCAGAAGCTGGCGGAATTTGGTGAGAGCCTCTACGACCATTGTTCCGTCCGGATTTCCCTTCAAACGTTTCTTGCTATCCTGATAACGCACAAAACGGGCAACCACCGTTGTTTTCCCATGTTTGACGGGACCAAGAGGGTGGCAACGAGATATGTCCTTGGGAGACAGGTACAGTTGAGACATTTTAAACAAGTCCGTCGGGAGTATTGGGCCGCTTCCTCGAGTTCAGCCTCCCGGGCTCGCTGGACTTTCTCCAAACGTTTGATGGTTTCCTGTAGGGAGGCAATTTGTTGTTCCATCTTACCTACTGACGAGGTTTCGGATTTCATATTTTCTGACACCAAATTTCCAACAATATCATGTACGACTTTCTTTATTACAATATCATTTTTATGAAGTGTCTCATTTGCGGCTCGAGTTGAGAATTTATTTCATGTGCAATAGAATTCGAAAGTACAGCAGGAAGTGCATCAGAGACCGGCTTGATCAGTAACTGCACCAGGTGATTGACAAATGACGGTTGAGACAGAGCTTGATAAATAGCGTCAGAAAGTTCACGCACATGTTCTGACACCTGGTGTAGAGACTGGACATCAGGAGGGGAATCGTAAGGTTGGAGCCCTGTTTAACTTACTAATAGAATTTACACTGGAAGTTTAACAAAGGGAACAATCGTCCAGTGTCTACCGATCACCTTTGGATTTTCCGTAGGCACCTGCTGTTGGATTTCAAAAGGGCGAAACTGTTGCAAGGTACAGTTTATTTGGAGTGGAGAAACGCCCACCATCCACCCTTTTGAGTATTCTTTATATCAGGCCAATAAAGTTGGCTGTTTGGGTAAACACTCATTTGCATATATAGTACACAGTTTCGCTCAAAATCCAATGTAACTAATAAAACCAACCTGACAAGAGGTATTTATGTTTAAAACAACAAATTACATAGCAATATTTTTACGAAAAAACTCAAATATGGTGAGATTTTGAAGCTATTGGGTACTGGTGTAGCGGATCTGTTTTACATACGTTCAATATACGTTACCTGTACCGTGATACACAAAGGATATCAGGTAAAAATGTCAAATAAGATCATGTAAACGGAGGTGAGGACCGAAATTTAATTTCACAATTTACAAAATGCAATACCCGATATTACTTCAATGTCTTATTTTCTTAGTATTCTTAAATTAGTGTATTTTGAAGTGAATAGATTTAAAACACCGCATTTAATGTTTTCCCTGTTGTATATATAGAATACAACAGCGAGATAAGAACACGCCTTCATGACGAAGTCAAGTGTGGCTTTGCAGGTAAGCGTGGTCTGTCACGTGAGCAAAGCTCCCGAAAACAGTGTTCACCTTATCCCCTTTCCTAGTCGCAGTTATGAGGGTGGCGATAATATGTCCGTTACGGTTTGCTGAGTTATGTATACACGCACACTTTAGGGGATCTACAGGAAATGTGCAATTCCACAAGGTCCGTCTTTTTATATCTTTGTTTAATTTTTAATTAACTGTCGTAAATTGCGTGCTGTCGATATGCTGTATGATTCAGCAGATAATTAATGTCAGGATTATGTCATTCAGACTGGTTTATATAGACATATATACCGTAACCTCGAGAAATTGGTGATCGTGACAGGTATTTGTTTTCGGCTAATACATGTAAATTTCTCGGACAATGGATGAAAGTCAGTACAGATCCAGTTTCGAATAAAACGTTATGATGGTCTTTAAAACATTCGTTTGATTTAAACATATTTCATTCCAAATAAATATTTACAAAATAATTTGACATACGTTTTCACATTTCATCACAGTACATTTCTTGAAAATACATCATAGATACAAGCAATAGATCGATAGGGCAATTTACGCAATTTATTGATCAACGATCTTATTTGGAAATGATAAGAGAGAGAGAGAGAGAGAGAGAGAGAGAGAGAGAGAGAGAGAGAGAGAGAGAGAGAGAGAGAGAGAGAGAGAGAGAGAGAGAGAGAGAGAGATAGAGAGAGAGATAGAGAGAGAGAGAGAGGGAGAGAGAGAGAGAGAGAGAGAGAGAGAGAGAGAGAGAGGGACAGAGAGAGAGAGAAACAAAATAGAAACATTCTATCCAAGAACTTTGCCGTTGAGAGCGGACCGCTGTGCTACCGTTACGTTATTGATTCTAGACCGATTAATTGTACAATTTAAAAAAGTTAATTTTTCTTTCAAAAATGGAAATTGAATTGATTTAAATGATTTAAACATATTTATTGCCCCAAAATTGAGCAGAGGATTAGGCACAAGTTATTTCAACTTATGACCGCCTTTCCCTCTAATAATGATAATATTTACATCATAACATTAACAAGGCATACATAATATATTTAACAGTTAGTACATTTTACTTCAAATCTGTTGCTGGATTTGATAAAAATTTGCACGTGTCTGAATACTTCTGTATTGGAAGTAAGGGACAGATTTTCATTTCCAAATAAAAATAGATGTAAATTCACTTGATTTATATTCAACATGTTTATACTTTGAAAAAGCGTTATTCTTACCCTATTTTAAAGCTTACATTCTAGGAAAAAAATGACCAACATCCTCACAGTAATGTCCACAAGCACACGATGGGTTATCAACATCTTAACACGGAACAAATCACTCTTCAAAGAGCTGCACTGATGTCTGAGTCTCGTATGTAATAAATTTAGATTACGTTGGCCAAAATTATAATAAGATGGAGGACAAGAATTAGCGTCATTAGATAAAGAAGATTTAAAAGCATTCAAAGATGGTAATGTTCTTATTGAACAGTCTAGCGAAATCCACAGACGTAAACTTGATGACAGAAAAGAAAAGTTACTTAGGGAGAATCTGAAAGAAGGAATGATATAATCATGTTGGTTCCGTAAATTATACTGATTGTTGTAACCCACTGTGTTTGGCAAAAGGGCCGATAAATAAGAAGGGGTTAAATTATTTATCATTTTGTATAATACATTTAAATTACGTGTCTTCCTTCTGTCTGATAATATTTCCAATCCCGTTTCAAAATATAGTGATTCATTACTAGCATACGAAGGTAAATCTGTTATAACTCGAGCCGCTTCTCTTTGTGCTTTCTCTAATTTCTCAGAATCCAAAACAGAGCAGCCATCCCATACCTCACAAACATATTCAAAAACAGGTAGAATGAAGTATTTATATATTTTTAACAAAAAATCTCTTTTTAACAGAATTTCAGTTTTCGTAAAACATTATTTTTTTTCGTAAACAAATTATAAACTGCCTCAACATGACTTCCCCACATTCCATTTGAATTAAAATTCACTCCTAAGTGTCTGTGAACTTCTGTAAAATTAAGAATTTTGCCGTCAAAAAATAAGTCTAGATCCCCGTCAGTATTGACTGAATTTGAAATAGAAAGAACATCTGTTTTTTGAGGGTTAAAAGAAACAAACCAACATTTAGCCAACTGATTTAAAGATTCAAGGTCCCTGTCTGTAATTCGTGACATGAAAAAAGCAGACTGAAATAATGATGTATCGTCTGCAAATAACCTAGAGGCCGGATCAAGAACATCTGAAATATCATTGATATGTAATAAAAAGAGAAGCGGCCCGAGTATTGAGCAGAAGTAATAACAAAAGTAGTATAAAATCAAAGTTTCGAAAATTAATTAACATGTCACGATTTAATAAAGTGAGCAAGTGTATTAACCAGCCATGTAGTAACAATAATAAAGTAAATATTGAACTTATACAAAACGAGTAAAAAATGAAAGATTTTACAAAACATCTGCCGTAGACCTTGGAATAAAATATACCAATCGCCATTCTGTGACCCATGCAGTCATCACCCTTATCGAGAAATGAATACCATGAGGTCACAGAAAGGCGAGGAGGATAATTTATATCAGAACATCGTGCGATCCAGCAACACATAAAGTTTAGAAATGGTTTATGTACAATATATACAATACAGATATAGCAAAGACAAAAACACTTTGCATACATAGACAAGGAAAAACAAACAAAACTTATAAAAAGACAGTGGCTTGGATTTTAAAGAATGACTTTGATGGACAGTTTTCATTCTTGAAAAATAAATATAAATACAATCTAAAACCAAATATGAGACATTTTAGATAATTTTACAGCTCGAAAGTCTCATTTCCATATTACATATAAATACTGAAACACAGATAAAGGGAATATTCAATACCCAAAAAGGTATTATTAAACAAATAGACGAGATATAATGAAACGACGACAGGAGGATAAATGGTTACTAAAATCAAACAAACGGTAGAGTTCGTATTCCGTATTAGGGAAGGCTTAAAAATACATATATAATAATATTGACTACGTACATGTCTATGTATGCTACTAACATCAGATAATACTGACGACATATGATAATAATGACGACATATGGTACTACTAGCGACATATGATACTACTGACGACATACGATAGTACTAGCGAGATATGCTACTACTGACGACATATGATGTTAATGACGACATATGACAATACTAGCGACATATGACACTACTGACGACATACGATAGTACTGACAACAAAATAATAATAATGACGACAACTAGCGACATATGATAACAATGACAATATATAATACTACTGACTGCATACAGTACTACTGACAACATATAATAATGACGACATACTTCATATAATACTATTGACGTCATACGATACTACTGCCGACATATGATACTACTGCCGACATATGATACTACTGCCGACATATGACACTACTGACCACATATGATACTACTAGCGACATATGATTATACTTGAGACATATGATAATACTGACGACATATGATACTACTGCCGACATATGATACTACTGACCACATATGATACTACTGCCGACATATGATACTACTAGCGATATATGATTATACTTGAGACATATGCTAATACTGACGACATATGATACTAACAGCGACATATGATATGAGACATATGATATACTGATGACATATGATACTGACGACATATATGCTGACCACATATGATACTAGCGACATATGATTATACATATGACTGACATATGATACTACTGACCACATATGATACTACTGCCGACATATGATACTACTGACCACATATGATACTACTGACCACATATGATACTACTGCCGACATCTGATACTACTAGCGACATTTGATACTACTAGCGACATATGGTATTACTAGCGATACATGATTCTACTAGCGACAAATAGCTACTACTAACGTCTTAGGAAACTGTGGACGACATGTGCTACTAATGACGACATGATACTTCCGGCGACATGATAAATTTCATAATTGTTAAGACAGTAACGCTAGCTTGACTATAATACCATGTGTAATTAAATAAAAGATGTTCATGACTTCGTCAAAAGGATCACTATATATATATATATTTTAAAAATGTCAGGCTAACGACATTTCACGCCCGAAATATTTGAACATTTTTTTTTTGGACAACAAAAAAATGGTGGAAATTGGAAAAAACATTTGACATTTTTGGATGATAAAAAAACACAATGGAACTTTATCCGTATGGATGTATATGGTATTTTGTTATATACAACATAATTGCAAATATAAATGTATGTTATCGCGAGAAGATTGATTACTAAACCATAACTTTGTCAGAAACCGCTTCACGCTAAGCACATTTTATTCCTGGTTTATCAAGTTTTTGTAACCGGGAATCAAACGCTCCATGTCGGCGGATGTTTTAATGATAGTGTTCGAAGATTCAGGCTTTATCTGGAGGAAAATGCGACCATCGCTTGTCCAAAAGGATCTAATTTGGAGCTTATAACAAAGTTTGTTCAAATCATTCACCAGAAGCTGGCGGAATTTGGTGAGAGCCTCTACGACCATTGTTCCGTCCGGATTTCCCTTCAAACGTTTCTTGCTATCGAAAACAGATTGTCTCTCCTGATAACGCACAAAACGAGCAACCAGCGTTGTTTTCCCATGTTTGACGGGACCAAGAGGGTGGCAACGAGATATGTCCTTGGGAGACAGGTACAGTTGAGACAAGTCCGTCGGGAGTATTGGGCCGCTTCCTCGAGTTCAGCTTCCCGGGCTCGCTGGACTTTCTCCAAACGTTTGATGGTTTCCTGTAGGGAGGCAATTTGTTGTTCCATCTTACCTACTGACGAGGTTTCGGATTTCATATTTTCTGACACCAAATTTCCAACAATATCATGTACAACTTTCTTTATTTCAATATCATTTTTATGAAGTGTCTCATTTGCGGCTCGAGTTGAGAATTTATTTCATGTGCAATAGAATTCGAAAGTACAGCAGGACGTGCATCAGAGACCGGCTTGATCAGTAACTGCACCAGGTGATTGACAAATGACGGTTGAGACAGAGCTTGATAAATAGCGTCAGAAAGTTCACGCACATGTTCTGACACCTGGTGTAGAGACTGGACATCAGGAGGGGAATCGTAAGGTTGGAGCCCTGTTTAACTTACTAATAGAATTTACACTGGAAGTTTAACAGAGGGAACAATCGTCCAGCGTCTCCCGATCACCTTTGGATTTTCCGTAGGCACCTGCTGTTGGATTTCAAAATTCAAACCCCTAAAGGGCGAAACTGTTGCAAGGTACAGTTTATTTGGAGTGGAGAAACGCCCACCATCCACCCTTTTGAGTATTCTTTATATCAGGCCAATAAAGTTGGCTGTTTGGGTAAACACTCATTTGCATATATAGTACACAGTTTCGCTCAAAATCCAATGTAACTAATAAAACCAACCTGACAAGAGGTATTTATGTTTAAAACAACAAATTACATAGCAATATTTTTACGAAAAAACTCAAATATGGTGAGATTTTGAAGCTATTGGGTACTGGTGTAGCGGATCTGTTTTACATACGTTCAATATACGTTACCTGTACCGTGATACACAAAGGATATCAGGTAAAAATGTCAAATAAGATCATGTAAACGGAGGTGAGGACCGAAATTTAATTTCACAATTTACAAAATGCAATACCAGATATTACTTCAATGTCTTATTTTCTTAGTATTCTTAAATTAGTGTATTTTGAAGTGAATAGATTTAAAACACCGCATTTAATGTTTTCCCTGTTGTATATATAGAATACAACAGCGAGATAAGAACACGCCTTCATGACGAAGTCAAGTGTGGCTTTGCAGGTAAGCGTGGTCTGTCACGTGAGCAAAGCTCCCGAAAACAGTGTTCACCTTATCCCCTTTCCTAGTCGCAGTTATGAGGGTGGCGATAATATGTCCGAAAAAAAATCAAATATGGTGAGATATTGAAGCTATTTGATTAATTTGCAACTACGTTAATTTCTATGGTATACCATGGGTTATGTCCCCTTATCGCTAGTCGAGTCGTGGACATCTGATAGAATGGATGAGTGAGAGTCATGGATGAGTGATTTTATCATACTTAGACTCGGAGACCCGTGCAGTCATTGATATATAGGTATCTATTTGTAGCCTACATAGAGGTTACACACATATAGTCCGTGCTATATCTATGCTCAAAATCACAAACAAAAAATAGCCACTTATAATGATTATTATAAATGATTAAATAAATGATTATTACAAAAAATGGAGTTTTACAATTCAGTTCAACAATATTTGTTGCATAAAAATATCACATTTTATTATATGAGTGCATATGGTTAATTATTTCGAATGACATGTAAAATCGAAACTGAGATTCACTTGTAGTTTACCTTGACAGGTGTGAACTATAGTCATCTCTTTCATGGGCTAATTTCTCATTGTCCAACTCTGTGTCCTATATGCTTTCACGCATTACTTTAGTCAATATACGAAGAAATCATCTGATACCTCTGACTTCGGTTAAAACAAATAAAACTTCGAGCAGATCTATAATTTGAAAATACATTTAGACAGAACAATTAATTATTACTGTAGTAATTAAAATTTGAATATTAACAACTGAGAACTCTTAATCAAGGATTCGGACCGGAAGGGATCTAAAACATCTACCGTTAACTATAACTTATGGTAACCCATTACACTAATGTAAAGGACATTGATCAGAAATTCGTTAACCTCAGCATTTAAAAAAAAGACATTTTCCTCTACTGTGGCAATGCTTCTGTACGATATAAATACATAGTGCAGAGCAAATCTCGAATTAACTGAACTCGTACATTTTATTTCTCGATAAGATTTATGACTTACATTAATAAAGAGCAGTCAATAAGTCAATTCTGACTTTATATTTTTGTTTACAAAATGATAGAAGTTTAGAGTAATATAGAAGAAATGAAAATAAAATATCTTTTCTGACTGTATGAGATTTTAGATAGTTCATTGCGGGGACAAACTGTTTACATATACAATGTATATGATCACGTGCGGCACTGTGGAAACAAAACGCTTTAAATTACGAGTGTATCAAACTATTCAGTCTGTATCTTATAGATCTATATGTGTGTATATATTCAGAAAATAAATAAACCCTATCCCACATTTATCTATGTCATTCATTTATATCAGCTACGATAGATTCGTACATCTGTGCGATAGCTTATTTCGCTTATTACATGGCTAAAATCCGCTAATTTGCCGAATATTGGAGCGATACAGGTCTGTTTAAATAAAAACATAATAGAATGTTTAATGAAGCTTAACATTATTGTAGTTCTCATTTTTTCAACCTCAGGTGGGTTGAGCATCTAGGGAAAATCCAGTTTTCCTAACTGTTTAATGGGATTTCTCCTTCAGATTTTATCAAATGAAAATTTATACACAAGATACTCATCACCTGCATGTACCAAGAGAAAACTTAGATTTTTTACGCTGGTGTGAAGCTGTTCACCGGTACTAAAATATGCTAAAAAAACTAAATATTTTCATATACCATTAGATTTCTTTTGAAAGAAAATCCGTCACTGATTGTAGATCTAAAACCCCGAGCACGCAAATTAACGAAATTTGATTTACATTAAATTGTACGGAACACAAGAAGCCGCCCATCGCCCTTTAAACGTATTTAAGTGAAACAAAGGGATTGACTACAAGCTATTGAAATCATGTACAGTCATCTCCGGCATTGTTACAAACAGTTACAACTGATCAGATAGCAATCTTACACATAAATAATTTATATATATCAATATGCTACAGTCATATATCATATAGTTAATTTATAGATAATCCCTTAACTCACAACACTTTTCAATATTTACATTTTCTTTTCATGCCTATGCTCCAGAGAGAGAGAGAGAGAGAGAGAGAGAGAGAGAGAGAGAGAGAGAGAGAGAGAGAGAGAGAGAGAGAGAGAGAGAGAGAGAGAGAGAGAGAGAGAGAGAGAGAGAGAGAGAGAGAGAGAGAGAGAGAGAGAGAGAGAGAGAGAAACTAAACACAAACTTTTCAAGGATGAGCAGGCGTTCTTTTGATCATGTAATCATGTCTGCAAAGAAACAAAACACATACAGTTTAAGAAATGGGATGTCAACACTAGATACTTAAAATGGTGAAATGTGAAAAAATAGATAAACGCGAGAAAATATTTATAATGGCCCTTAACATTTACTAATTGATGTGTATTTTCACTAATTGAAATCTGATCATAAGAATCTTTACAATTGTCTTATGCTGTATGATATTGATTTCAATAATAATTAAGCGATAAAGATGAACAATCAATTCTCGTTGGCCATCTCATAATTAGTTTACTTGTTTGACAGGTGTAGGTGATCTTCCGTTGATTCTATGTGCTGTAGGTGATCTTCCGTTGATTCTATGTGCTGTAGGTGATCTTCCGTTGATTCTATGTGCTGTAGGTGATCTTCCGTTGATTCTATGTGCTGTAGGTGATCGTCCGTTGATTCTATGTGCTGTAGGTGATCTTCCGTTGATTCTATGTGCTGTAGGTGATCTTCCGTTGATTCTATGTGCTGTAGGTGATCTTCCGTTGATTCTATGTGCTGTGATAACTTTTGATTGCCGTAGATACGCAATATCAAAGGTTCGTTGGCGACGGTACAAACTATTTGTGTTTATATTCTATAAGTATATACCTGTTGTAAATTTATCACCCTTTGTTGAACGTAACTCAATTATGGATTATATGTATAATGACTATGTTAATTGCTACAGATAACATTTTCATTGGTAAGAAACATCATCCCAGAACATTATAAAAAAATAATTCGTATTTCCTCTTCATTTTTTAGATCATACCATACGATTTCATTCATTCGATTCATTCGAAAATTCATGACTTGCATGCTTTCGTTTGGCCAGTATAACTTAGTAAAATTAATTCCTCAAATGAATGATTTTTGCTTGATCAAATCTAGGTAAATCAAATTACAACTATTAAACGAAATTTTCCTATATTAAGCTGTATCAAAATAACGGTTTTGTAATAGATAAAACAATTCGCCCTTTATAAAAGGAATATACTTTGTTGGTTTTCTTTTATAAGGCTCAATAATGTAAAAGTATAATTTAAGTTGATCTCTAATTGTCTAAAGCTGGGCATAGATTACAGATTAAGGGGAGATAACTACAAACCGATTTTGAATTTGATAACATTAGTACGATTTGAAATGAGTCAGCACATTAACCTCAATGTCATTTTGATCAGGCAGTTGAATAACATTTAGTTTTATACAATGTGAAACAGATGCCAAACAGCTAAACCAACAGGTTCGAAAATATACCGTTTCTTTGCAACATTGAACAGGTCGTGTTTTGTGGACAGAAAACGAAATTATCTAGTACTTATCAAATTCCGAAGAATTAGCTATATATTTTTTTGCTGGTGTGTTTTGTTTATATGCTGATAACACCAATCACTATAACGTTGCTATAGTTACAGTATGTCAATCAATGAAATAAATGAAGAAAATAGATGTATTCTGAATCAATAATGAGGTCGATCTGTTAACATTGAATTATACTTACCACTTCCTTGTTGAATGTTAGATGTCTATTGATTTTATAATGCATACAGAGTATTTCTCTGTTTCTCCAATATAAACAGTCCAACACTCAGAAAAGCGACAAGAGTGAATAGAGAGATATATTTAAACATGCACATGTTATGCATATAAGACGCGACTGTTACCCTACGTTGACATGGATTCAGGAACCTAAAATAAATATAATAAAAAATGGCACATCATAAAGACGTCACAGAGTGGTGTAACATCGCGTGACCTTGAATCAAGTGACAATTTAATTAATTGTTATTACGATTTTCGACATATTTGTATGCTGATAAATTAGATGAATATCAATTTATTCTCCCTTCCCCCTCCCCATCAACAAAATAATAATAATTAAAAAAAAAACACACAGTTTAAACCTTGTAGGTTACGAAATATGACGCCAATGATTATTAATTACAACGTTTGTAAACGCTCTGAATGAAATAGCGTTACACTCAGCAAGGTATGTTATACCTAGTTCATGAAGTTTTCTTGGCTGGATATTTGTCTTAGAGAGAGCTGCCTATAGCATGTCCCATGCTCAATAGGATTTAGATGTGGGGAGAAGGCTGGTCAGCTATTTCTTTGAATTGTCTCTTGCTCTAAATACTGCTTCTAAGTCACTTTCACAGATCTTACATTACATCATATTTATTGATATTAACTTGTAATATTGCAGTAATAATGATGATGATAACAAATGATATTTTAGGAAAGATGAATGACTAATTATGACCTGAAGACAGAATTTCACAAGATGAAACGTGTATATGACATACCAGTGATGGTTTCAAGAAATCTTAAATTCAATACATTAATGGACATTTACATTTTCACGTACTGCTTTGATCTTTCTACTAGCAATACAACGCATTACAATACAATTCAATAAATTTATTGTTTACAAGTTTCACATATCAATATCGCATGGCAACAACAAATTTACATAAGAGTAAAGACATTTCAATTTTAAAATATACAAATAGTATCGACACTCAGCCCACTTTTGCCTATGAGACACTGGAAAGCATTGCACCACCTTACAATAAGTAAACCAGTATTATAAAAATAATTATACTAAAACTATGACACATATGATAAACAGCAGTATTTTTCTTAAATGTAATGTTTGTACTTTACAAGATTTACGTCATTTGTGTTGTATTCAGAAACTTGCAGTTTATGGAAGCTTGTGTTAAGAGTATTACCGGTTTTACAAATCGCTACTGTGTCTGAAGTTACAAGAAAGGACATGAACCATCTAAATGTAAACCCTTATCTATGTCAAGAATGATTACCGTAAAACAAGCTCATTAACAGTAAATGTAAGATCAAAGACTGTACAAAAGACACACAAGTGAATAACACCTTTTCATAATTTAGAGTGATACAGTAGAGCCAAAAAATGGCTTGAACTGCATCATCTAGCTGTTTCGTCCTTCTAGGACTCGTCAGTGATGCTAAGGGCCTAAACTTTGAAGCAAATTAGGCGATGTGATCAAAAGAAAGTCAAAATCTAGACAGGGAGGTGCAGCAGCCCCATAATTAGATATATTTTGTAATTTTCATACATTAGATAAATTAAAGTAACAGGGGAAGATTTTAACGTGAGAATGACTTATGAGTTATTTATGATTGAAATTAATTTCAGCGTTTAGTGGTTATTATTGGTACACCCATTGGAGCGAACTGATCCTATCCTACACCCCAATAAACATTGCGACTGCTTACGCAATTTCACACACAAATGGAAGTGATGTTTCACATGATATATCATTCCAGAGGCCGTTTAGTAAAACCGTCATACAATTCTCTTTTAAAAAGTAGTTATTTGGTTCTCCGGGAGACCAATGTGCATTAGTGATGGGTTCCATGGTGCTGGCCCAAATCCACTCTCCCTCATAACAGATGTCAGTCCCTCCTAAATAGTATTCATTATTGACTCCTGAACGAATAGAATTATATGAGAGTTTAAATCATAATCGAAATTGAACTGGAACTTAATGTATAAAAATAAGATTCTAGCTAAATTCACAGAAATTACAATACAGATTGGTGAATAGGATGTAAATGCTGGTAGAGAACATTTAAAATTGACACCAATACTTGTTTTGGAAGTTCTATGGTGTTTACAAGGGCTGCTTATTAAAAAAAACAACCTTAAATAAACCTGCAAAATAATATAATTTGACATCAGTTAATATCAAGACTAAAGGTAAAGTTGGAGCAGTTTGATAATTAACTTACGAATTCTGCTTTTAATCGTGTTACGAATGAAAACAAATTCGGCTTCGTCCTTAGGTTCCGCAAGTTTTGCGTTGAAATTCCGGCAGTAGCTCTGCAAAACCGATGTGTATTAGTTTCATGTTAAGATATTTTATACTCTTCGATCAATTTAGTTGTTTGTTAGCTGTGAAGAACTCTCACCGTTTCTGTTTTACAGATATCCGTTATGATTTCTTTCTAATATGTGTAAAGTTTTCTATACTAAATAAACTGAATTAGTCATTAGTAATTAAATTAAAATAGTACAATTTCATTGAAAAAAAGAAAGTGAAATTGTACAAAAAGCGCTTCATGACCTTAATTTCAAAAGATGTTTGGATTTTATAAATTAAGACAATTTCTAAATCTATTTTTCTGGTGCTGTTGTTTGGAGGAGTACAGTTTTATTAAGTGATAAAGTGATTTAACAGGTAAAATATGTAACTGCACTTTATTCTCGACAGGCGTCAGAATATGATATGTAATAACAGATATTCGTTAATATTTTTGAGGAAATACGTTTTGGATTGAAAATCCTTCTTTTCCATTAAAATTTTTAAGCGAGTGATACTAGGAATATAAAACAAAACATGAAAATGCTAAAATTAATTTGATTTTACGAAAAAAAAACCTTCAATTCCATTTCTGACAATGTTCTGAAATATAACGGTTGAAAGACGTTCTGATTTGACAATTTTTGATCAATTAAAAGTGATGGTCGATGTGCTCAATGCTTGTTAGCAATTTTCACTTAAAGTCACAGTTTTCTTCCCATTTTTGTTTTAATCATGTTTCTTCATAACCAAAAATACGTGGGTCATCAATTTGGTCACCATTGGTGTCATTGACCTTCGTGCAAGTTATCGTTCGTTGAAGTATTGAATTTAGTCAACGAATTTATATAAATCTAGTAATGAAGGTCAAAGGGGTCAATAAAGTGACATATCTTTCAAAGATATATGATAGCAATGGTGACCGGGTTGTTTAAGTTAGTTTCAACAATTATGACACTTCCGAGAAGTCAAATAGTGATAATGTATTTGCAATACTCAATACATTGAATTACTTGAATTGCTTTTTAGATACAGCTTGATTCCTGTGAAAACAGCTCAAGTGAAAGAAATCGAAATGGAGGCCAAATGTTGATCACACCCTTTGGAAGTTTTGGACTTCTGAGTTTCACACAATCTTATTTAAGGGTTATCATTTAAGACATAGCAATTACTCACCCCAGCCTCTGCCCAC
Organism: Ylistrum balloti; assembly: GCF_031769215.1. NCBI lineage: Eukaryota > Metazoa > Mollusca > Bivalvia > Pectinida > Pectinidae > Ylistrum > Ylistrum balloti. Next base: position 18,059 of record NW_026782890.1, read on the forward strand.
GAGCCTGTCTGACGACTGAAGAAGTAGCAACGTTTCATATGTTTTTTCCATCCTGGTGGACACTCTACAGCATATGTAAACAGATACAAAATGTAAAGTCACATTGTGGACACTCTACAGCATATTTAAACATATACAAAATTTAAAGTCACATTGTGGACACTCTACAGCATATATAAACAGATGCAAAATGTAAAGTCACATTGTGGACACTCTACAGCATATATAAACAGATACAAAATATAAAGTCACATTGTGGACACTTTACAGAATATATAAACAGATACAAAATGTAAAGTCACATTGTGGACACTCTACAGCATATATAAACAGATACAAAATATAAAGTCACATTGTGGACACTCTACAGTATATGTAAACAGATACAAAATGTAAAGTCACATTGTGGACACTCTACAGTATATGTAAACAGATACAAAATATAAAGTCACATTGTGGACACTTTACAGCATATGTAAACAGATACAAAATATAAAGTCACATTGTGGACACTCTACAGTATATGTAAACAGATACAAAATGTAAAGTCACATTGTGGACACTCTACAGCATATGTAAACAAATACAAAATATAAAGTCACATTGTGGACACTCTACAGCATATATAAACAGATGCAAAATGTAAAGTCACATTGTGGACACTCTACAGCATATATAAACAGATACAAAATATAAAGTCACATTGTGGACACTCTACAGCATATGTAAACAGATACAAAATATAAAGTCACATTGTGGACACTCTACAGTATATGTAAACAGATACAAAATGTAAAGTCACATTGTGGACACTCTACAGTAAATGTAAACAGATACAAAATGTAAAGTCACATTGTGGACACTTTACAGATACAAAATATGTAGACAACAGATATATAAATGCAAAAGTCACATTGTGGACACTCTACAGCATATATAAACAGATACAAAATATAAAGTCACATTGTGGACACTTTACAGCATATGTAAACAGATACAAAATATAAAGTCACATTGTGGACACTCTACAGCATATGTAAACAGATACAAAATATAAAGTCACATTGTGGACACTTTACAGCATATGTAAACAGATACAAAATATAAAGTCACATTGTGGACACTCTACAGCATATATAAACAGATACAAAATATAAAGTCACATTGCTATACAAAAGGCGAATCAGCTTGCATTTCCTCTACGTTTCTTACGTAACTGTTGTCAGCTGTATTACTTAGTTCAAATCTTATGAGAATTTATTTCATTTAACGAGTTGAACGATTTGACACGACTAATGCTTTTTGCTAGTTTACCTCATAATTTTCAGAAGAGTTAACTTCATTCAATATTCATTAGAAAATAAGAAAAAATGTAATTGTTAACATATAATGCACCCGAATATTCATTCATGCAGAATGTTTTTGTCCTCATCCATATCTTTTTACAAGTATTGTTGTGCAAGATTTCGTTATCAGATCTTTTAATAATTCTATTCATAGGCAGAAGCTACAATTGGACTGCGAATATCAAAATAGTTATAGCACAAACAAGTATTTAGTTTCCTTATTAATTAAACACAACAACTTACTGCCGTCTAGATGGGAAGTAGTCAACGATTCTTTGATGGAGACTAAATGGTCTTGGATACGTTTAATATCTGCAGAATGAATTACACCCAATCATACAGCCATTTCGTCCTAGTAGGACTCGTCACACTAACGAATTACATCGAATCATACATCGATTTCGTCCTACTAGGACTGGTCAGACTAACTAGTTTCACCGGATATTGACATTTTCTTACGCAATAGAACTCGTTAATTACTCAATCATCTTGATCCAGTGATCTGTTTTGGTGCGTTGATAACATATCTGTTAATAAGGGAGATTTAATATCAATATTTGTTACATATTTTCGGAATACTTTTTTAAGTAAATGTTCTTTTCCTGGCGACTGCGTATAGCTTTGTTAGATGCCTAAGACGTTCCTATATATCCTGTTGAGTTGTCATGTTATATTTTTACGGCGAACAAAATGAAGCCCATCCTAAGATATGGTCCCAGACTTATGACCAAGTGTATACAGTGTAGTGTTTAGTACGTGTAAACTGGGTAAAACTGCTTTAAATTCCAGGTAGACGGTTATCAATTGACAATGCCATTTTTAGTAAGCACTTCGAAGACTACTGGCATCGTTCTACGTATTAAATAGGCCGAATATTTAGGCTCCAATATGTTATTCTATTGTCTAATTTACACTATTTTACTAAATGCTTTGATTCCCACGCGTTATCATTAACTTCACGTTCTGGCAAATAATGAAATATAAAGAAAAAATGCTTCGAAGACAATAATTAATTAATTAATTAATAACCGTATTGTTCTGTTAAAGATCTATACAACGACTGCTTTGAATATATCTCGATTAAGTCAGACAATTTGACCACACGGGGACATTGCATAGTTTACTTGCCTAAATATAAACGGTTTAAACTTGAAATCAGGCATTTGCAGTTATCTCCCCTTAACAAATGCTCAGTAACTTTTCATTTAAATACTGAATACTATTAAATCACTGACAGTAATTTTAGTTAGATCAAAATAAAATATACTGCTACCCCAGTTCTGAAAAATCAAGCTAGGATTTTGGGAATGATTAACGCGAAATAATAAGGGAGATATTACGATGGATATGAACATATTTGTTTTATAAATCCCGAAAATTGTATTGATATTTTACAAATACAAACCAACATAGGATTATGTAGTTGGCCAAGGAGTGAATTCTGTTCGAACACAGCCAGTCTGTAACCAGTTTTTTTTTTTTTTTTTTTTTAGAAATTTTCATTGAACACCAGAAACAGACATGGTAGCATTTTAAATGCCGTAGTATCTAAATACTTAGAACCGGTTTGCTTGTAACAATTATGCTAAAATAATAAATAAAACTTAATGTAACGACATTATAGCACTGGATATTCTGTTTTTTTTACTAGTACATAATAAACGCTTTCGTAATTATCTGATATTTTCAAAAGAACGTAAAGTGTATGTTTCACGACAAACATCGAGAGTTAACATGACGCCATTGTTATTTTGTTCCGTCGTTTATGAGCTTTATAAGGAGTGTGCAGTTTAGCATTTAACGTAATGTAAATAAAAATATAACTGAATACCTAATCGTATACAGCTAAATATAGATTGCAGGGGAGACAGGCTCTTCAAAATATCTCAAAACAGTAATAGCATTATACACCCTTTTGCACTGTTATAATTGTAATTTGTTTGTATAACAATGTGGACCTTACAATGTCATAGTACAGTCCAGACTAGTTTCATACAAAAAGGATACAACTAACTGACATACATGATTTTTGAAATACCACCGTTTGTCTTTTACAATAAATAAGCCAATGTTTACGCAAAACGAAAGTAAATGTTTCGCATACGTAAAACGAAACTAGTCGAGTGAATTTCGAAGCTTTGTATACTCTTCTTATTACGCTTTGTTTGTGTATTGACAAAGAAAACCAATAGGATAATTCTATAACATCAATACGTAAAATAATCAAATAGAGATCCTGAACCGTTACCATGATTTTGCTGGTTACTTCTGGTCACGTGTTGATTGTATGCCGCTGTGAGTTTTTCTGCTTCGGTCATTGAACGTTCGTGTGCCTCTGTGCTTTTTTCATAAATAACAATCAGGAAACTTAACTTTCGCTCCAATATGAACAGCCCACCACTAATAAAACCGACAAGTATTGCCAAAGAGAAAGATTTAAATAATTCCATTCTGTAAAGGATGTCACTGACCTAGATCAGAGATATATACGTCTCTGCCTGTATGCTATGGTTTTCGCTGTGTGTCCTATCTTTAGATGACACGCTGCGTGTAAAAATAAAACCGATGTTACAGAAAATACTGTGACCGTGAAATTCTGTGACCGCGGCCAATTTGCGCATGCGTGTCCCAAGTTTCATGGCATTACGTAAAACATGGAAGTACCAGTTAAAATCAGGATTGAATGAATCTCAGAGCGGGCAAATGGATTTCGCAAGGGGCTAAATGTACGCTATGAAACACTACAAGCCAATTAAAACCTAAAAAAAAATGGTTTACTTGCAATTTTGCGATTTACTTTTGCCGTTGAGGGTAGGGGAGGCGTAGTATAACATGTATATGTGGTACACATGTATATAAATTGCTTATGGAATTCCGATGTTGATGTTAAAATGTTTGATTTCTTGTTTGATGTATTTCTAACGTAGATCTAGCTATAGAAATTTCAATATGCTCGAGTAAATGGTAGTGTTAATTTTAAATCACTTTATCCAACTTAATATTATATTCAAGTCTCAAATAAAATTTAACAACAAAGCTGTTGTAAGCATCAGATGTGCAATACTTAATCATTTTACCTTCCATGGGTAAAATAAAGAACCGACTGTAAAAGACGATAGACCCTTCTGTCGTAAAATACTGTGAACGTCTGTAGATACTGCGAAATTCCCATTGCAATCATGAGCAGCATTGTAAAATAATTGGTACTCCATCTTTACAGAATGTAAAGTTCCCATTTCTGAATATAATACTGTGTCATTACTTATGTGAAAATGTGATCGTCAATCTACATAATACGCCAACCCTGCCATTATAGCACTACGTCCGCTCTGTCACTCTATTCATCCTTTACATTATTGTGACTTTCCTGTAAACGTTGCAACTCTCCCTCTCAAAATCCTGCGGCACTCTGTAAAATACTGTGACCCTCCCTCTGTAAAATACTGTGACCCTCCCTCTGTAAAATACTGTGACCCTCCATCTGTAAAATACTGTGACCCTCCATCTGTAAAATACTGTGACCCTCCCTCTGTAAAATACTGTGACCCTCCATCTGTAAAATACTGTGACCCTCCATCTGTAAAATACTGTGACCCTCCCTCTGTAAAATACTGTGACCCTCCCTCTGTAAAATACCGTGACCCTCCCTCTGTAAAATACTGTGACCCTCCATCTGTAAAATACCGTGACCCTCCCTCTGTAAACTACTGTGACCTTCCATCTGTAAAATACTGTGACACTCAATCTGTAAAATACCGTGACACTCCCTCTCTAAAATACTGTGACCTTCCATCTGTAAAATACTGTGACCCTCCCTCTGTAAAATACTGTGACCCTCCCTCTGTAAAATACTGTGACCCTCCATCTGTAAAATACTAAAATATTCCCACCTGGAAAATACTGTGACTTTGCTTGATTGTTATATAAAACCATTCTCCCATAAAAACTCTTGCATTGGTGCTACATGATACTGTATTTCTCCTGTAAAGTACTTTCATCCCTCAGTTATAACTGAAATTCCATCTCAGGTCAAATTTGTTTTCACGTAATGCACAACACTTGTGTTTTTATTCTGATGCAAATTTTTGTTTTCCAGCATCCCTTGTATGTTGTTCGGAAACTTTTGCAGTTGTCTTTGATAAAGAAGACGCTTTATCCTTCCGAAACACGTGGTCTTTTTCTCCTTCTGTTAACATTTCTTTTGTTCATTTTTTTGTTAACTTTGAATGTTGTATCTACTTGGACATAAGCAGCGTGTTAAGAAAACTGGGATGTTACTTGTTTGAAAATGAAAACATCGTCTTTACACCTATTTGCAGTTCAGTAGTATTATATCATTTTGACGAAGATGTAAGTTCATATCCAAATAAGCGGATGACCCAGAATCAGAGGTGTCCTTGATTTAAAATGCTTTAAGTTTACCTAAGTCAACACATCGTTAATTACCTAAATGAATACACAAACAAGTCAACAAAAGTAAACTGTTTATTCCTGAATAAATACAAAAGTAGCTTGTCGGAAGATCCTGCCGTAAAACCGAACCAAGGTGTTGTCAACTTAAGAGTTTTCAACGTTATAGATCAGTGGAATGTAAGTGAGGAAGGAAGTGATGAAAGTGGACGCTTGAAACTTGTACCGGAAACTCTTAAAATCAAGAAAATACCGAAAATGTTGGAAATACGTAAAAAAAAAAAAAAAAAGGACAATATGTTAAATACGTGTCACCGACATCAGAATGACATAAAATAACTAATATGTAAATTTCCAACATGAAATAGTGTAAACAAATGTCAGAAACGAATACCAGTCTATTGTAATCCAGTTATAAATCACGTGACAGCAACACGGACACTCTTTGGTGACAGAATTTGTAGAGGAAGTTTTTTTTTTCATCTGATTTAAGAAGCCTTTACTTCAGTACAATTCCTGGTTGGTAATCATTGAGTTTATTTATGTAGTTTTCCTTCTAGTGTTCGAAAGTCTTTCTACCAACAACAGCAGAACAGAAAGTATTTGATAGAATGTGCAATTAAGAATTCAGTTTGTTATTACGTTATTACGAGAGTTTATATTAAGCGTACCGAGACAATTGCATCAGTAGTATTCCATATGAATTACATAATAAAACGAAGGGAAGTAACTCTGGAAGATTAGATATATGAATAAGATTTATCTGTCTATTAACATACCATTTTTCTCGTTGTTTCATATATTTACGTGAACATTTTTTTTTTATTTTTTTCCCTACAATCTTCTTAATATAATATAAATACGTTTTGATACCCTCATAACACAGTTTATCAACAATGAAGTTTTCTGGGAAACTGTTATGCCATGGTTCACCGTTTTCAATATACTTTCTGACTTCTGAAAACTCCAATCGATGTCTCACTTATCATTCATTTATACAAATCGAAAAGTAAAACTTGAATTTTTCATTTTCTCCGTGTAAACTTCATCAAAGTAATCACTTTGGGCAACTGTAAAATGGTTTTTCCAATCTCCGATTTCACCTGTAACCATGAAAATCTATACTTATTATGTGTGAAGAAATTCAACTGATACGTGGGGACAAAGCATTGTGAAATATCATTCCACTGTCTCTGTCGTATTTAAAACATTATAAACATTGTTTGGCATACAATTAAACTCAAACACATAATCATTTTCTCTCCGTAGAAAAATAACACATGTACTGGAACTGGCCTTGTACAAACCTATTACATGGATATTACAACTTTACAAATGAAAATTATTTTGATAGGCTAAAGGCAGGTCCTTATAGGAACGCGGACTGAAACAAATATTACCGGTATAGACAGGACTTTAATATCTTCATTTATGTCCGCGGACTTGTATGAATTTTTCTGGTACTTAGACTGAAAGTAGTCCTCTACATCATACCTCGGACAGAGAAAAAATTCCCGCTTAAATTATTACTTTTAAAGTTAAAAGATTGTACGAAAGTCACACAATTCAGAGTTAGATACAGGAAAGCCAAACAAACTACAGCATAAGTCTTTCCAGAACTCGTCAGTGAAGCTAAGAGCCTAAATTTTGAAAACTAAAGAGACGCCTAAGGAAAAGGATCGAAAGAAAAGTAAAAACAAGGGATGGGGTGGGGGGTAGGAGGCAGTAGTGCAGTTCTCTAATATTTACCTTTCCTATAGATTGGAAGCCTTTTGTCTTTCATGACAGCTTTCCATTGTTCGGATGGTGTAAATTCTTTTGTAGCCTCATCTGCCATATTTCGGAATGTACATTTATCAGTCACCGCCTCCAGGAACTCCGTTTCGGAAGAAACCCCAAGAAATAATGCAAGCTTTTGTACATACGATCTCAGGTCCTGAAAGAATTAAACAAGAGACACACAAGACAATAATATCTTCAGTTGTGCCCGACCACATGGATTTTCCCCGGGTCCTCCGGTTCCTTCAACAGTAAGATCCCTCGCGCGCTTTTTTGACCGGGCCAACAAAAGTGATTACTATAAGCTTATTTCGCAATTGTTGTAAAATAAAGTTTATTTATTTATTTATTTATTTATTTATTTATTTATTTATTTATTTATCACCCTGGCCTTAGTCTCCAATATATATGAATATGTGGCGTCATTTTATTATCTTCCTCTGACATTAGATTCCATAACACGATAGAGGTGTATTCCTAGACTTATACGTCAATCACGTGATAAATCACCATCAAAGATTACCATCATGTTATCATTGTTAATTGAATGAGGACATATACATAAATGACAGTAAACTTTACACGGTCATACTAGTAAATAAGAAAATTAGAACAAAGATTTCAAAAGAGGAATTGATTTTTACTTCATACTTGATCAAAGATTTACAAAAGAAACAAATGGACTGCACCATTTAATACAAATTTATGATTATAGATACTGCTGTGTCAATTATTCTGTTAAAATCGTTCATATTTTTTGTCTTTCTCATACTAAGTTTAGAAACCTATGAAACTACTGTGAAAAATTCAGTGAGAATCACGTTATCGAAAAATTAACATATATTAACGCGCATTTGACTTATCAGAATATTTCTGCTGTCAGCGCGTTGATCGTCTGTGTGCTTATATCTAACCTGATTTTCGATTTCTTGATTGACCTGAAGATCGATAAAACTGACCTGTTTCATGTCCTCGTAGATGAGATACTGTATGTTGTTTCCCTTGTGTTCTCGTCTCACTTTATCCCAACTCTGTATGTGATCAAACCAGGAACCGTAGAAAACTGGATTAATAAAAAAAAGTACATACACCGTCAAAAACTCCTAAAGTAAAAACTATCAAAGTATGATGTGAAACTGAATTTATTATTTATGAGACTTCAATTTCTGAATGAATCATATTTTCTTTTTTACATATTTTTGTATTATTGTGTTTACTCATACTAGGGACTATAGAAAACAACCTGAAATTAATTCTTTTATAACGAATTGATTTTGATACGATCATCAAAAATATCATCCAAATATGAGGTCCATGAATCCTGAATCCATTAATCATCCATTATCAATATATATAATGCCCTCTTCAAGTATTTTTTTTTTTTTTTTTTTTTTTTTTTTTTTTTTTTTTTTTTTTTATTTTTTTTTTTTTTTATTTATTTATTTATTTTTTTTTTTTTTACATTTTTTACATTTTGTTTTATGTATCAAATATTATTTCATGATATTCGATAAAGCACAGCAATAACTACATAATGTAGAACATTCGTATTTGCAAGAAAAAAAATAACAAGAACGTGTTTAACGCAAGATGAAGTATCCTTATAGAACAATTCTATAAATCAAACGGTTCTCTATCAATCTCAACCTGAAGTAGGAAGAACGAAAATCAAATGATTTCACAAAAGTCACACAAGTAGATGGTACTTTTCTATACATGTTAGATTCAGTGTAGTCGAGCTGTATCACACAGCTGTTTCGTCTTTCTATGACTCGTTAATCATACTAAATTTTTAAAAAAAAAAACTCAAAGGCGCCACTAGAAATCAAAATGAGTAGAAACCATCAAAAAATTAAAAAAAAACGATGATTGAACTGATATCAATACTGGATTATTTCAAAAGAATGTGCTGTACATGTATATAAACGATCCTTTATTCGAATGAATTCAAACGTGGCACCTTTACAGAGGTGTGCTCAGACACTTACTTCTACCGTCCATGAAAAATTCAAAAAAACTCTCCCATGTCGTGTTGTAATTTTTTTTCATTTCTTCGTGATCCATTTTCCTTGCGAATAGTTCTAATGATGTGAAGACGTCCTTCGGGTTCCGAAATACTGTCACAACCTTGCCTTTTCCCTCTTTGACTTGTTTCGGTAAAAGGTCAAAGGTCATATGAGTCGCGAATACTCTAGGGGACGGAAGATTATCGAGTGTCTCCATGTCAGTATAATCTAAAAACGTTAGTGATCCAGGGTAAGTTGTCTCCTCTTTACGAAGCATGTTGACTATTGTGTAGGTCCAGTGGGTTCCTAGGGGAATAAAGCATTTTATTTACATCCAACACACTGAAGTCAAAAGTATAGATGTTGCTTAATATGTGTGGGTTGGTGTGTAATGTGAATAACGTTGATTGACTATTGTTAGTATTTGTGTGTTGTAATATGCATTTTGTTTTCAAGAAAAAAAAAAGTAAAAAAAGCAAGACAAAGGTTAGATAAAACACGACAAGAAAATACCAAAGAAAGAATAAGTATATTCTCCTACTTAGACTACACCCGCCATGTAAATCTTGATTATCATTTATTATTACGTTCTCAAATGAGAACAAGGTATACAACAACGGAACCATCAAACAAACTTACGAGTATCAAGCACGTCAAGCTTCCATATCACACAAAGAAATAAAATGCTTGTGTATGAGGTCACTATGACAACCGCAAAACTTCGCCACGATTTACATTAACACGAATAGTTTGAAACTTTGTGTTACAAGTTTGTCCATCAGTTGACGACTTCTTGCAGGAAATCGTGATAACGGGAACATGCCCTGGAATATTGAAGCAACTACGACATGTAAATGCCGTAGGTTAAGGAGGAAATGCTACCAAGAAAGGGAAAATTCACAATATGGAAATTAGAATTATCACGAATATCATACAGCTTATTGAAAAGCTCTCCGTGGTAGTTTCGTTGTAGGAAAAGATCGGGAAATCAACCAATGTAGAAACGACTTGTGTCCTTGATTTTCAATGCTGGTGAGTATATTAGTTAATTAAAGACAAGACGTTATCGATATAACTGAAAGTGAAATGAAACTACTTTGCAAGGTCTTCGTGACACGATTTGGTAATTTCATCCTTGTAAGAAAACAAAAACAAATCACACAGCACAATTAATACTAAATGTATGTTAATAGTCTGTTGGGATATCTTACCACCAAATTAATCAATTAGTTTTATTATTTTGTCATCGGTTCATTTCGTCTTTAATTTGGACGTATTTTTCTTAAAATATGCTTCAGTATAGTTCACAACCATATATCTGTATCGTCGTTCACCTTTCTTGGTGAAGAAAGCTATCATTACACAAGAATGAAAGCGTTCTTTCAGTTTAGAATGGGATATTGTACAGAGTGAAAAAAATAAAATGCTCTTATGGAAGAAATTCTAAAATAGAAGAGGGCGTGGAAGAATTGTTAAAAGTTCTTTAAAATACACGCATCTTTAATTCCACTTTTTGTGTATACAATATCACTGTTACTCAGATTTGATAGTGTTAATAATGGTAGTTAGTAGTTTGAACAAAGTTTTGGTTGAACAGCCAGACGAGCCATCAATAAAACGTTGTCTATATGAAGTTCAGGAATCCAGTGTAAACGGGCGAGGTCCGTATCCTTATCATTAATCATTATCAATCTAAATTATTTTAATACCGGAGTATGATTAGCCAATATTCCTTCTTTGGAAAAATTGCAGTTTCTTTCGGTAGGCGTGTAAATCTTGAAGTGTGGAATTAACATCAGGATTGAGGAACGCTGCCCTGTGGCGCTAGTAATTAGTCTGGAGAAAACAATGTTGCCTTTTATCAAATGGTCATCTTATATCCCTGTTAATAATGGTTTTAATTTAAAACTATAAGAGTCATTCGAGGTGGGTTCTTTTATTTCATTCAAACTTCTCTGGAATGTGATTTCAAGGTCATCTCCAAGGTCATCAAAGAAGACACTCTCACAAACACAGAATGAGATCAGCATCACATCTCAGGTGGACTAACAGAAAGAGGACCACTATCTTATGACCACCATATCAGATAAAGAAACCATATCGGGTTATGTCCTACAGCCTACCAACACTGCGCTCTAGCTCACTGAACTATCGCGCTGACAATCCCCCCCCCCTCATCCCCCATCCAAATGAAAGGTACCTTTCGTTTAGTATAAAGATGTTAGAAACTGCATCATACAGTGGTTTCTTCCTTTACGTACTCGTTAGTGATGACAGGGGCCTCAATAAAAATCGGCAAAAACATTAATACAAAGCATCCATTCATTCTCCAATCCATCTGCAAGAATGTACTGGCACACATTTCATTTACATACGTACAGGTACATACATACGTATAGACAGACTGCCTGACAGAAAGACAGACGGCGTGGCAGAAAGACAGACATTCAGACGGACAGACATATGTTCATTCATTTAGAATTGATCATCTATGGATAAATCACTGTTTTTACATTTACCAATTAGGAATTATCTCTTTTTTTTTCAGAGAAAATAAAGTTGTCAATTCAGTTTACATAACAGATACGCTGGTTAAAATCAACATTAGAGGGCACTAATGTGGACATTTGATAAGACAGGTTTGGTGTTATCGCAGGTAAAAAAAAAATTCAATCAATACACGTGGATTTTAAAATATTTGGTATGTGCCCGGACTCCAGAAAGACATGCACTTTAAACACTGTTGTAAAATATTACAATTGTTTTCGAATACTTCAACATGGCTTCGCAAAATGGTGTTCGGCCCATGTGTGCTAAAACGCATATTTTCTCCTTGAAATAATAGCATGTTCCAGGATGAAGTTTATAATAATTGATATGCATATTCGACGCAGCAAATAGACAAATATACAAACCTGACTTTGGGTATGATACGACGAACGTATCATCGTCTCTTACATTCATAGCTTCTATTGCAGCGAGGTGATCCTTGACATTTCCGATGAAATGATTAACATAGTACCTGCCATCATACTTCTTCATTTTCATAAAATGTCCTTTGTCGTCACGTACCTCCACCAGCTCTGCCATCTTGATATCTGCAGACTGTGGCAAACATATACTGATTAGGTGTAAGCCTCGTTTTAACCATAGTTTGTTTTGCATGATAACGAACGTTGACGCTGAACAGCTTAAAGTATACCGAAATGACCCTAGATATTTCAGGTCCATAGAGGATTGTACAGAAGACACAGTAACGAATTGTATTACAAATTTAGCGCAAGATATAGTAGAGCCAATGAATGAATCAAACTGCATCTTTCATCCCAAGAGTCGTCAATATTGTTAAGGACATACAATTTGAAGCCTAGGAGGCAACTGAGGAAAACCAAAAGCTGTGGGACTTAAAGTCCAACATCAGTGTCAACCATATATTTTTGAGAAAATTCTGCATTTGTATTAAGAACTTACTGCAGAAACAACAGGAAAATACCAACATGTTAACAAAATCTTGATCCAAACTTGAATTCAATAAAACCAGACCATAGGTTCCGGAATGGTAAGTGTCCTCTGCTTCATCCACGACAACCACCATGTAAATCGCCGTAAATCCAAGTATGTAATACCACTCTCAAATGCCAACTAGGTATATAACAACGAAACCAACAGGCAAACAAACCAGCATCAAACACGTCCACTTTCATATCGCATGAAGAGGTCAATGAAATCGCTATGAGGACCGCAAAATCTTCTCCATAATTTCTATCAAACCAAATCTTCTTGAAACCCAGCGTTATCAGTTTGTCCATCAGTTGGCGCAGTTTCCTGCACGAAAATCGTGATAAGTGGGTCAAGACCATGAATATCGACGGTACGTAAATACATTGTGTCAGAAGTATGATTTTTTTCTTCAAATTTTACACTATACGTTAAATGGATGAAATTCAAAACTTTTTTTTTCAAGATTATGTTGATCTTAATGATTCAGAAAATGGATATAAACTGCAGTGTAATATAATTTTTATATCACTTATCTCATCAAGTGAGAAAAATATGAAAACAACATCTGTTTGCATATCCATTCAGTGAACCATATCAACATTTAAAACCAAAGCATTTGTGTAGTATATAAGATATCAATGTTGTATTACATAACAACCACATCAATTTATTTTGCATGATTTGTTTGTTCTGGTTATTTGGTAAATTATGCAAGCATCAAAACGAAAAGCAAATTCGCCATTTTTGAAGAAAAATATCTATCTATCTATTAATCCATGTATTATCATTTCTTTCATTCATTGCATGAGATAGGCGATCTCTGAATCGGATGTTGAAACTTGACTAATGTCCTTTGAATAATATTATATTAAAACAAAGATTATTCTTTAAAACATAATGTGTAAAGAAAAGTGTACATGTTATTACTTCATTTGTTTATGTGAATCCTATACTGTCAACATATAGGTAAAGATATAAATGTGTGCACTATTAAAACCATATAGAGTATTTTTATTTCATATACTTTATCTTTGATATATTGTTTAGCTTTATTTCATAGAAAAGAGCGGATGTATTCTGAGTTATTTTTGAGTTATGTATTTATTTATCCCTTCAGTAACCAACATGAAGCACAAAATGAGGAAACTGCTGGCGTGATGCCCAACCACTGACGAACATAAATATCGATTGTAATAATGATAATGATAAAATGATACTGTATATAGAAGCGTTCAGAAAGCCTGCTTACAACAGTATATACATCATTATATAAACATTACCGTTACTGACTTATCTCTAGCCAACCCGTGAGTATATGCAGATGCATGTATTGCAGGTCCGATAATACCTTACAACGATTGCGTGATCCTGTCTTAGGGAATGTCGTGGAATATTTATTCACCTATTGGAGCGAGTTATTTGATCTTCTGAGAGAAAAAGAATTAAATGTACAAAGGAAACCGCCTGACAAATAACAAGTATCGAACATATTTCATTTCCTGTAAATTGTATACACAGGATATACAAATTTTAGGAAAAAATATTAAGTGGAAGTACAATAAAGAAACAACATGCATCACTTGTCTTAAAATGATTCTTTTAATAATTTTGAAAAATATTTAACTAATAACATCAAATTGTCAACATAATCATAATGAAAAAAAAATACATTGAAAATACTGGTTAAGTAGAAGGAGAATAATATCAAGTGTTCCGGAAGGGAAAGCGTCTCCTACTTCATCGTAGACACCTTCCATTTTAATCCTGGCCAATGGAAGTAAGTCATGTGATCAAGGTAGTTGTAGTTGAAATATCGCGTCAATAAACTAGGCTTTACCTTAGGTTTGTACAACAGACACACAAGAGAGTAACATACTAATTTAGAATTGGACACTGTTGAAAAATATATGCACTATACACCGATTTCTTTGTTCTAGGCGTCAGCAATGATCCTATGGCAGTAGAGTTTTGAAACATAGGAGATGTCTGAGGGGAAAAAATGATGCAGAGAGATAGCAAAATTCTAGGTAGGGATGCACTTATCCCAAAAAATTAAAAAAAATTATGATTGTCAATGATGGATGTTACAAGAACATCAACGTTACATTTGTAGGTTTGCTTATATGCTTGATTTATAGAACTTCCAACCGCCTAGATCGTCTTGTGGCGGTGTCTCCTCATAGTAGATAATGTCTACCTCACTGAACAACATGCGGGACGTCCGCCGCATGACATTCAGAGGAATAAGAATAAAACGTCTTGTGAGGACACAACCACGTAATAGCTTTTCAAAAACCTGACAAGAATGGGAAACGTCGGACTTGAACCTCGGATGTTCGTCTGGGGTTAGGAGGTCAACACTCTTATCGACTGAACTACATGTCATCATTGAAATGAATAGAAACAGTAGGTTACGGTCAATGTCAAGTACTACAGTCCACCAATTTAATCTTACCACTTACAATCTAAAGTTATCTTTATGTTGTTCTATATGATAAACTATCGATACGGGATGCACGGACACAATTTAATTTTTAAATTCTGATGTCAGGATTTCGCGTCGATCACGTGACTTAGTAGACATAGATGGATTCATTATGAAATTTTTGATTCACTAATTGGTTTATAAAAAAATAAGTGCAACTTTGAATATATGTACGTCGTAATTCTTCTTCGGTCTGAATTTGATGATAATAAAAAACAAAAACAAAACAAAAACAAAAAAACAAAGAAGGTAGGTTCTTTACAACAATCTTACACAATTTGCTTGAGAATTTATAATGCATTTGTAAGATACTGAAAATGTAGTTACTGAACGGTAACTTTCTGAACAACAAAACAGGATCTGCATAATAACACCGTAGATAAAATTCAACACGTAGGTTACAACACAACAGAATATCAATGCCTCGAAGTTGAGAATAAACTCCTTAATTACTTCATTTGTCGCCATCTGAAATCTCCCATATAAAGGTCTATTTCATACATCTACCCTTCAAATCTAAAAGTGAAAGTCGAATTTTTCATTCTTTCCATATAGACTTTGTCAAAATGTTCATTCTGGGCAACTGTAAAATAGTTCTTCCAATCTCCAATTTCACCTGTAAAAGATAAAAGACAAATGTCAATGTAGATGTGGCAAATAATATTCCGATCACATATCAGGGAATTATCACTCCCCAGAACCCTTGTTACTATCCGATGAATATTCAGACTGGTATCTCTTTCCAGTAAGAGGTATACGTAAATGTATTTTTTTGGGGAGGAGCAATCATTATTTGTTTTTACTGAAATTTACATAATTATTTGTAGATGGTGAAACTTACATTTGGATGTGATGAAATTAAAAGCATTATTTGATTTTTTTTATTTACGTCATTTTTTGCATATTTGGTGAAATTCTCGTACGTTATTATCATTTTCCAAATTATTGATACAACTATGAATTGAATGATGTCTGCATATTGCATAAGACATCCACTCATAAAACGTCCGTGCAGTTATTGTTATTGTCACATACGCTTTACACATATTTGTGGCCACAGAACGGAAGAATGACCGAAAGTATCCATAGATAATTTAGAAGTCTACCCCATATGTATGAATTCATTATGCAGTGATTATTAGTTTTAGCTGAGTTATCGAATCAATAGATTGCTAGAGAACGCCCCTCCCTCAAAAAAAAAAAAAAAAAAAAAACAAAAAACAAAACAAAAACAAACCAAAAAAAAGGTGGGGGGACACAAGAAAGGTTTAAACGGGGACTTCTGAAAAAGTAAATGGTGCATGTGTTCCGGAAGAGTAAGCGTCTTCTGCTTTATCGACAATGAAATAGATTTGAGGCTAAGATGAGGTATATAAATCCCTAATCCGAATGTCATTAAATGTGCCCTAACAGGTAGTTCACATGTAGAACAAACACCTTTTTTCGTGTATGTGTGTGTGTGTGTTTTTTTTTCTTTTTTTTTTTATCTTGGAGTATTTGCAGAAAAGGAAATTCCGGGAAATGTTCACTGTTCTTCTTTATTCATGTGTGTGTTTTGTTTGTTTAGTATGACGCAAATTTCAGCGCGAAAACTGTGGCATCGTCGATCGGTATGGGTAGGTCATTGTTTACAGAAGAGGATACGAATATCTATGGTGGTGACTAATCTCAGATTGAATTTTACCATTTGGTGAAATTTTACTTCATTAAAATTAAATGCTCTCTCGGGCGAACTTCTGTTTCCAGAGTTCATCTTTTCTCTTGTTGGGGCCAAAACCAAATTGTAATTTTAAAAAAACTATCCACACATTTTTGTCTTATTGTCTTCTGTTTGATAAAGATATATTAAAGACCCTTTGAACTAGGAAATATATCGAGACGTTAGTGAACAACAGTAAGAAAAGGAGAAACTATTATGTTGATTCTTTATCCTGGTGCTATAATTATTTTGACTTGATCAATATTCTGGATTACTAGCAGTACCTCACGAGGAACTTAAGGTGAAGACCAGGCCATATCTTTCAGATCTCTTTATTTTCTATTTTTTTTTTAATCACGGATCAGTTGGTCGTTCTATCATCTCATGATTCATTGCATTTTTGGGAAGCTGAGATCCTAGCGTTTTCCAGTAACGCTGCAATATCAATTAATGATTTTCGCGCAAGATGTCGTCAACTGACAAACTCATATCACAGAGTTTCAATAGATGCATGTTGATGGAAATTATTGGGAATGTTTACCGTCGTCACTATGGTTTTATCAAGAGATATTCTATTTCTTTGTGCAATATAAAGCCAGACGTGTTTGTAGCTCATTAGTATAACTGAGTATACCTTGTTCCCGCTTGGGAAAGTGACACAACTGACTTTGATTGAACAATATTTACATGGCGGATTTCGTTGCTAATGCAGGAGACGCTTACCTTATCGTAACACCTGGTCCTGTACTCATTGTACTCTTCAGTAGTCTCTGTGTGAATCTTTATTTTGTTTTTATGTTTCCCTATTTTAATCGAAATTGTTCGGAATGTTATTCCATTATAATGTCGACATTTTATTTCTTTATTATTATTTTTTTTTTGGTATAATTAAACTCCTCTTGTTGAACAAATGATTGTTTGTTTTGTTGGGCTGGTGTTGTGTTCTTGTGACAATAAAGTCTCCACGTAATTTTGTTCCATACCCTTTTTCTCAGTGCAGTAATATTATTATGACCAAAAATGGTAAATCTATTGTCATGTGTCCTTTGATAATATTGTTTTTCTTTTTTACATCTGGTTGTAACGATGGAACTTTTAAATAATCGAAACCACTCACCAATTATCCCATTTTATTAAAATGTCAACCCTTTTGAAAGTTATAAATGATCTCATAAGTCTATTGTAAGTACATTATATATGTGTTAAATCATTTCCCCCATATTTTCCAATGAGGCGCATGTGCTATGTTTATCACTTACGCTATACCTTACCTTTGTTACATTTATCGGACAACGTTTTTTCCCCTTCCTTAATCAAAATCTATGTGTGTACTCCTTGACCAGGGTAGTATTGATAAAAAAGATAAGATATCACTTGCCAGTGATCAAACACATTGCGTATATCTTAATTCAATCATATTCATAGTCAGCGGCATCTACGTATAAGTTTACCGTATAGAGTGTCAATCATGGAGATATATAATATCACATGAGTTTTGTTTATGTTTAAGCATGCATTTCGGATTGTTACTAGCCTGAACGACATGATCCGTCTTGTTCATGTTGGTACACATAGAGCGGAAGTAAAGAATGAGTCATAAAATATATATGAATAAAATTACTACATTTGAAATCTGCATCTGTATACTTATGTGTCTCTGTATATGTGTATCTATATACTTATGTGTCTCTGTATACTTATGTGTATCTATATACTTATGTGTATCTATATACTTATGTGTCTCTGTATACTTATGTGTCTCTGTATACCTATGTGTCTCTGTATACTTATGTGTCTCTGTATACTTATGTGTCTCTGTATATGTGTATCTATATACTTATGTGTCTCTGTATACTTATGTGTCTCTGTATATGTGTATCTATATACTTATGTGTCTCTGTATATGTGTATCTATATACTTATGTGTCTCTGTATACTTATGTGTCTCTGTATACCTATGTGTCTCTGTATACCTATGTGTCTCTGTATACTTATGTGTCTCTGTATACTTATGTGTCTCTGTATATGTGTATCTATATACTTATGTGTCTCTGTATACTTATGTGTCTCTGTATATGTGTATCTATATACTTATGTGTCTCTGTATATGTGTATCTATATACTTATGTGTCTCTGTATACTTATGTGTCTCTGTATACCTATGTGTCTCTGTATACTTATGTGTCTCTGTATACTTATGTGTCTATATATATGTGTCTCTATATACTTATGTGTCTCTGTATACTTATGTGTCTCTGTATACCTATGTGTCTCTGTATACTTATGTGTCTCTGTATACCTATATGTCTCTGTATACTTATGTATATCTGTAGACTTATGTGTCTCTGTATACCTATATGTCTCTGTATACTTATGTATATCTGTATATTTATGTGTCTCTGTATACTTATGTGTATCTATATACTTATGTGTCTGTATCTTCATGTGTTTCAGTATACATAACCGTATCTTTATACTTATGTGTCTCTGTATACCTATGTGTATCTGTACACCTATGTGTCTCCGTATTCTTATGTGTCTCTATATACCTATATGTCTCTGTATACTTATGTGTATCTATATACTTATGTGTCTCTGTATACTTATGTGTATCTATATACTTATGTGTCCCTGTATACCTATGTGTCTCTGTATACTTATGTGTCTCTGTATACTTATGTGTCTCTGTATACCTATTTGTCTGTATACTTATGTGTCTCTGTATACCTATGTGTCTCTGTATACTTATGTGTATCTATATACTTATGTGTCTCTGTATACTTATGTGTTTCAGTATACATAACTGTATTTATATACTTATGTGTCTCTGTATATTTATGTGTCTCTGTATACCTATGTCTCTGTATACTTATGTGTCTCTGTATACCTATATGTCTCTGTATACTTATGTATATCTGTAGACTTATGTGTCTCTGTATACCTATATGTCTCTATATACTTATGTATATCTATATATTTATGTGTCTCTGTATACTTATGTGTATCTATATACTTATGTGTCTGTATATTCATGTGTTTCAGTATACATATGTGTATCTTTATACTTATGTGTCTCTGTATAACTATGTGTATCTGTACACCTATGTGTCTCTGTACACCTATGTGTCTCTGTACACCTATGTGTCTCTGTATTCTTATGTGTCTCTGTATACCTATATGTCTCTGTATACTTGTGTATATTTGTAGACTTATGTGTCTCTGTATACCTATGTGTCTCTGTATACTTATGTATATCTGTATATTTATTTGGTTCTGTATACTTATGTGTCTTTGTATACCTATATGTCTCTGTATACTTATATATATCTGTATACTTATGTGTCTCTGTATACTTATGTGTATCTGTATACTTATGTATATGTGTATATTTATGTGTCTCTGTATAGCTATATGTCTCTGTATATTTGTGTGTCTCTGTATACGTATGCATCTCTGGATACTTGTGTGTCTCTGTATACGTATGCATCTCTGGATACTTATGTGTCTCTGTATATCTATGTGTCTCTGTATACTTATATGTTTTTTATGTGTCTGTATACTTATGTTTATCTATACACTAATGTGTAATATAACATACAGGTACACAGATGAGTATTTCTATGCTGATTACATGTAATTGATCTGGCTGACCTATAAACGAGTAATCATTTAATTAACAACACGTGACTTAAGTTACACGTCCGTAAAAATTTCCTACCTTTCCTGTAGATTGGAAGTGTTTTATTGTTGGTGTGTTTTTTCCATTGTTCCGATGGTGTAAAGTTTTTTGTAGCCTTCTCTGCCATATTTCGGAATGTACATTTATCAGTCACCGTTTCCAAGAACTCTGTGTCAGAGGAAGTCCCAAGGAATGAATCTAACTTTCGTACGTGTAGCATTAGATCCTGAAACAAGTTATCTCACATTTTATCAATATCTAGGTTATACTTGAAAGCTGTTGATATCAATAATCTTAATTGACATTACGAGGTGTGCAAATTTCCTCGTCTCTCCTCTGACATTTACCCGTGTGTTTCCTGATCACAACAAAGTTTATCTATTTCAAAATAGGATGCAATGCCTGAATATAAATAGGATGATAAACAAAAGAATGTGTTTGTATTTCATAATAAAAATCACCCAAAATACTGTCATATCAATGAAATGACGCCGTAAATTCTTAATGAGAAAAAAAGCAAGGATTAAAGGGTAACTGATAAAAATATTGCAGAAACAATGAGATGTTTCGAAATGGTAAGCGTTTTTGTTTTTGTTTTTTTGTTTTGTTTTTTTTACTTTACTGACGCTTTCGGCTATAACGATTAAGGAAAAACGAAAACCTTGATCACAGAGCGATGTATACGCCAACCCTCTCTGCATTCGCGGATAGAAGGAATTTATCATAATTTCTCCCATTAATGTAATGAGTCAAGCGTTACAGAATCAATCACAGTGATTTTTGTAATGAGGTAAGCTGAAAGCAACATCCCTGACATATGTTTTTACATATCGCCCTCAATCCAATAGTCAAGGGCCTATTCACAGCACGATTTTCGTGCAAGGAGTTGTGGGCTGACGAACAAGCTCGTTACACAGAGTATCAAAAGATAAAGTTGATGAAAATTATGGGAATGTTTTACGGTCGTTATAGTGACCTTATGACGACATGAAGCTAAACGTGTTTGATGCTCGTTAGATAACCTGTTGCATACATTGTTCTCATTTGACATTTTTTTTTTTATTTGACAAAGATTTACATAGCGAGTAGATGATGCGGAAAACGATCATTCTTCCGGAACACCTGGTCTTCTAAGCCATAAAAATGTTTAAGGAGTTTCCGTGTAAATCTTTCTTTTGTTCATATTCTGCTCTTTGATCTTTGATAATAATTATGATTACATGTTGATATTACTTGGGATTGTGCATGGTTATCTGTCACTTCCATTAAAAAATAGGGCAAAAGACACGCAAGTGAATGTCAGCTTTCAATAAAAATCAGAATTAGGTACATAGTAATTCAATCGTATCTTAATGCAATTTCGTTCTTCCTGGACTCGACAGTGATGCTAAGAACCTCAATTTTGAAACACTCATTGAAGATTGAAGAAAATCAAGAGTATTCGAAAGAAACGTCAAAATCTAGATTGTTAGATGCCCTAGCCCAATAATTAAATCAATTTCTTAATTTTCATATTTGATTAAATAAGTACAACATCAAGCTCATGTGTATATTCTAAACCGTGTCACTTTTCGAATGAATAAAAACTTTGGAAGCACTTTACGGCGAACCTTGCATATTGGTAGTCTTCCTATTGCAATCTCGAGTATTGTCTGAAAGAACAACATCTTTTGATACAATTTTAGAATTATATACATTAGAGTCAAACAATAAATAACATTGTATTATAAAGCTGTTTCCTCCTACTCGTCAATGGTCCTAATGACCTTAGTTTTGTAATCAAAAAGACGATTTTTTTTATAAATATCGATAAAACTGACCTGTTTCATGTCCTCGTAGATGAGATACTGTATGTTGTTTCCCTTGTGTTCTCGTCTCACTTTATCCCAACTCTGCATGTAGTCAAACCAGGAACCGTAGAAAACTGGGATAAGAAAAACAAGGACATAGTTATCAAGATCCCCCGCCGTGTTCATTGGTAAAATGTTTACATTTAAAGTGAGTGACATGGAACACTGGAAAAGAAATATGCACAGAATTCGGCGATAATCAAAGTCAAGTCTACAAGTCTTATCATAACCCATTCGTTCCTTCAAAAGATATTAATCAGAATAATCTTATCAATTTTTAATAAATTGATGTTCAATCTGATGTAACACAAATTCCAAAAAGTGTGATATTTTTAAACAAAAACATAAGGTTCATTACCTATATCATTCGCCGATTTTCTCTTTATTCCAGCAAAAATCATTTTAAAAGATGTCTTTGTATTATAGCGCTTAATCATGCAATATAAATGTTAATTGATTTCATGTATGTTCTGAATTTTCCAATCTCGTTTTTTTTTTCTAATGCAATTTTGTATACATATATTTAGTACTTTAAATGACATTATTTAAATGTTTCATTCAGAATTATAATTCATCGAACAATAAGAAATGTATTGTGGAAAACACACAAGTAAATCTGAGTTAAAATATAAGTAGAAAAGACAGCTTAAATGAAACAGTATACAATTAATTGACTTGTCATATTAATTTCCTGAGTTTAAAACGTATATCGTCAAAAAAATATATACATCCCATCTAAAACGGAAATTGAAGGACTTGGCGAGGTGTTTCTTATTTTTCTAAATTTTCATAGTTGTCTATTTGGTTTGATACATATTTCTCATGAAATAGTATCCCGTGTTGTTCACAACCTTAAATTATACAGCAAAATAACTGAAAACTCTCAAAACTATTATCCTTTATTTTCAGTTCTTCGGTATCTTCAGGAGTAACGAATGGAATACATTTTACTGAGAATAACTGACAAGATTTTAAAAATAAGATTATTCTGTATTGATCTCTTTCATTAATATCCTTGCTCCATCGATAACGTTTGTACTATCTCATACTATTGATATATCTGATTTCTACTTCTAATGCTTATTTGGGTGGATTTTAATTATAATTAAAACATTATATTAAACGGTGATATTCACCGTGTCTTCAAGAATGCAAATAAGATAAAAATGTGATAGACACTCTAGGAGGACTTCAAGCCACAGAAGTTTCCATAACCTATAGGTACGTTTTTATTCATTCTTATAGTAGCGCAGTTCAGAGCAAAAAAGGCACACAAGTGAATTACCCCTTTTCATACAAAAAGACTTAAACACATTATGGACAAATAATGAATGAAAGTGCATCATATATACATGAATATGCGCATCGTGAAACTACCAGGAAATTAGGAAATTTTGATCAGTTCTTCTCATCAATCTCATAAACTCTTGTCATCACTGTCATCACTCCTAGAAAATTGAAGCAGCTGTATGAATTTCTTATTGTATTGACTTGGCGTTATTCACTTTTGTACCTTTTGTGCAATCTCCAAGAATGGTCTTCAGGAGATGCAAGTTTATGATACGTAAGTGGTCGATAGTAAAATACGACAAGGTTTTATGAGTTTCGATAGTTTATGAACTGCCTAGGTGTTGATATTGAATTAACGTTTAATTATTTTGCGTGTCAGGTGTTTCTATTCATGCTTTAGAGTTTTTTTTACTTCATACAGAACTTTGTTAAAACTCTCTTATATAGAACTACATGAACTTTACAGTATATACCTAAAACTTCTGGCCTTTCGGGAAGTGTTCAAATAATAGGCATGCTTTTCACTAGATAGTGAAAACCACATACAAAGTGGTGATATTAGAAACCTCCTTCGAAAATTAAAAAAAAATTATCTTCAATTTTTTTTATTCTTTTTTTCTTTTCCTTACTTCTTTTTATGTGTATTTTTTTCTTGACTTGAAGTACTTACTTCTGCCATCCATGAACAATTCGTAAAGACTCTCCCAAGTTATTTTGATTATAGTTTCCATGTATGCAGTATCCCATTTCATTGAGAAGATTTGTAGCGATGTGAAGACATCCTTTGGGTTCCGAAATATTGCAACAACCTTTCCTTTCCCTTCTTTAACTTGTTTAGGCAGAAAGTCAAAAGTCATGTGAGTCGCAAATACTCTTGGGGATGGGAGTTTATCAAGTGTTTCTACATCAGAGTAGTCTAAGAACATTGGCGATCCTCTGTAGATGATCTCCTTTGTACGAAGCATGCTGACTATGGTATACACCCAATGTGTTCCTAAAATAACAAAATATATGTCTTTTTAACCCTAATTGTAGTCACAATAAACAAAGACGAAGCCTCAGAGATACAAAGAGAGAATGTTGCCAATTTAGATTTTGTTGGCAGAATAAATTACTGTTTTTTTCTAAGGGTTATGATATATATCCTTTTACGTGTTTAAGTACCATAACATGGAACAGAATACTTTTAATTTTTATTGTAAGGTTTACATTTTTCATTGCTGAATTTTCTAATCCAATTGTCGCGGTATTTGTTCACCAAGTGTGGAAGAGCTAATAGAATTCGTCACGAATGTTGTCACGTGACATTGCCTAATCATGTTTTTATAATATTCTCACATGACATAATGAATATCATTGGGTTCTAGTGATCATTTTCTTTCTAAATATGTGTGGCCATGGAATAGTGAGACAATAGATAGATACGCTAGCGGAGAACCAGTTGAATATTCAAATAATAGCGAGGGAGAAACTGCAGCCGGTGAATAAAGAATTTGGAAAGAATCGTGTGTTATATTCTTACGGGATTAATGATGTGGTCGTGCTTGTATTTGTTGTGTGTTCCTGGATGGTCGGAATGATGACCACATCTACTGATGTAGGTAATGGCCGACCGTGCGGAAAGGAGAGAAGCGTGATTAGACTTCACATGATGTACTTAATTGTTGATATTACTGTAGGTAACACAGGCATTTGAAACAGACGAAACGTATCACCGGCATGTACTTCTTTGTTTTTATACACATTTTTGTATGATTTCATTCCACGGAAATGACCTTGGTTTTGTTCTAACGTGGCAGTTCAGAGCAAATGTAAATACTTCCATTTCATATGAGATTTATGAATCACAATTTACCATACCTCACCAAAACTTTGTTAAAATGAAACATCACAAGATTCTTTGGCTTTTTTATCAAACATATATCAGATTGAATCTAATGTAAAGCTATCCACATTTATATTGTAAATGTGCTTATGCGGACAATTCCAGTGAAAAAACCTTGAAAATCAGCATATCAGTTGCTTGTTTAACCTAAAAATTGTATATCATCACCTGCTCTGTTTGTCTGTCTTTCTGTCCGTCTGTCTGTCAATTCATAAAAACAGCTTTGTGGAAACAACTTTAAAACTAGACAGACAGATGGACGAAACGAATAGTCGATGTACGAACCTGACTTTGGGTACGTGAGTATGAATGTGTCATCGTCTCTTACACTCATAGCATCTATTGCAGCAAGGTGATCCTTGACATTTCCAATGAAATTAGTCACGTAGTACCTGCCATCATACTTCTTCATTTTTATAAAGTTTCCTTTGTCGTCTCGAACATCTACAACCTCCGCCATATTGAGAGCAACACACGGATTTGTAGTTGTTACTTTATCTGTGTCCTTTACCTTGCTGGTTGTGTATGGTGATTCAGTGAGTCGGTAGAGAACGATTGTACAGAAGGTAACCAATTATAAAGCACCTGTCAGTACAACTTTGAGAACCAATTAAAAAACAAACCAACAAAATAGAAACACTAAAGCTAAGAAAAAATAATTGAAATGCGGCATACAACTGTTTGGCCATTGTATGGGTCGTCAGTGAGGCCAACGGCCTGTTTACTTGGAGCTCAGGTTGCCATCGAGGAATATCCTAAATTGTCAGTCCCAGATTGGGAGGTACATTAACCCAGAACCTCAATAAATTTTCAATTTTTGCGATTTATTCAATATTTTCACCTTGTTCTCATTTGGAAGCATGACATTACTTACTGGAATTGAACAAGATTGATACTTTGGGAGTCATACTTCAAAAGTAGAATACACGCATATCCTTCCGGAGCACATGGTCTTTGCCTAATGGCACATTTTACTGGTGGGCACTCTTTTTGAACATTATTCAGTTTATGTTTTGCCGTTATTAAGTCGAATTTGAGTCACTTGAAAAATTAGTATTTTTTTATCGTGGTATTTTACATAATTTTGTTGCTGAACTTAATGTTTCACCAATGAAGGAATATTCATATAGTGTTGATATATATTGCTACACATATGTCTAAAGCAAAAAAATACATTAAGGTATGATATTTAATTGTGGTAGACATGGGCCACCATAAATATGACTCACGTAGTGATGTGAAAATTCGGCGGTTGGTTTGGACTTTAAATTATTCTACTGCACGTTATATTACAATGTTAGATTTATCTACACTGTCAAGTACTTTTTACCTGACCTTTGACCTGGATGCCTTCGAATCACGCTGATCTGATAAAGGCGCTATCTTTAATAGAGCCGCTGTTATGAGTTTACATACTTGTTTTGTTTGTTTGTTTGTTTTTTTTTTTTTAAAGCCTCTTACTCAAAATTCAAACTTTAATATATCGATATGTTGATACCGACAGTGACAGCCATAATTGGTGACTACACTGTCCTACACAGACCAAATCACTATAAATTCTGTACTGTGCATTCAGATTTTCTACAATTTGGTATATTGATCACATAAAGGCATACATGAATTTATATATATATTTCTTTAATATTATTTTCTGTAATATTACCTGAATGAGTAACTTGATTTTGATATGTACTAGAATATATGTGTAGAACGATGCTTTGTACTGATAGTTATATAAAACGTTAAAATAGAAAGTTTATGTCAATTTCTACTGTAACATGTATAACTGTTTAATGGATTGACCAAGATCTACATGGTGGTTTGTGTCGTCGATGAAGCAGAAGACGCTTACTCTTACGGAACACTTGATCTTACTATCACTGTACTTTTTAAGGAACCACTGATATCAGCAAATTGTTGCTTTCGTTCTTTCAGACAAAGTATCATTTTGATTGAATCGATTGATCAATATCATTTAAAGCGACATATTTTCAGTTTTGCGAAAATGGGTATATATTTTTAGATAAATCTGATACATTTAGATAATTTTTGAAAACAATCGAATCAAGTGTAGCTTTGATACATATCCATATGGCAAATTATAGAAAAGTTCTGATACACTGATTTTTTTAAAAAAACTTTTACAAATATTTACACAAGAATGTACCAAAGACATAGAAGTGAAGAGGGCTTTTTTCAAAATTTAGAGTGAGATACAGTAGAGCAAAAGAAAAGTTCAAATGTCAAAAGGTCAAAGTTCATATTATCCTCAACATAATCAATGTTTTTATGGTGGTGAATGTGCCTTTAGATATGCATTACGTGTATCATCAACACTTCACTCTTTAGTGGATCAAAAGGATACTTTGTTACACAAAACAGGTGCTAATCCATCAGTGCATGAAGTTTAGTCACATATTTAAATTCGCGCATAAGCATACACGTAAATTGCAGAAAAACTATTCTTAGTATCTAAATATCTCTCGCTAAAAGGTGTTAACCGTAAAATCCTAAACTGTTATTTTCAAATTTGCAAACGCGTATTAGGCTCACATAGGTTAACATTTTTTTCACATGAAAATATTTTATCTGGCGGCTATATTTATCCTACAACGAAACCAACATGGACAGTTTTCCACCAAGCTGTATGATCAGCTGATGATTTCAATTTCCCTATTGTGAATTTTCCATTTCTGGATAGCAACATCGCTGCGTCCTCTACCTATGCTGTTTACATATTGCAGTTGATTTGATAATCAAGGGGTGTTCCCATTATCACGATTTTTATGCAAGAAGACGTCAATTGACGAACAAACTCGTATTACATGGTTTCATAAGATGCAAGTTGGAGAAAGTTATGGACACGTTTTAC
This sequence comes from Ylistrum balloti, assembly GCF_031769215.1. Lineage (NCBI taxonomy): Eukaryota > Metazoa > Mollusca > Bivalvia > Pectinida > Pectinidae > Ylistrum > Ylistrum balloti. Next base: position 46,861 of record NW_026782890.1, read on the forward strand.
GGTCGTCAAAACAAATAATTACATTAACGTTATGATATTTTTGTGGTAGATATGGGCCACCATAAATATGACTCACGCAGTTATATGAAAATTCGGCGGTTGGTTTGGACTTTAAAATATTCTACTGCACGTTATATTCACATCTAGATTAATGTACACTGTAAAGTACTTTTTACCTGACCTCTGACCCTGACCGTTGTTTTATATCTTGTTCTCATTTGAGTCATTATTTATTTGGATTGACCAAGATTTTCATGGCAGGTGTCGTCGATGAAAAGAAGACGCTTAATCTTTCGGAACACCTGATCTTATTGTCCTTGTACTTTTTTTTAGAGTCTCGGTGTAAATCTTTCTTTTGTTCATGTTTTACCATCATTTTATCATATTTGAGTTTGGATTATAATTATGTTGACAAGTTGGTAAATTACAATTTGTACAGTATCTTATGAAATCCGGAAAATCGCAAGGGAAATAACTCTTACTGCTCTAACTCAGGATCATTCACCGAACCACACAATAACTACAACAACACATAGTTGTTATCAAGTTTAAAGCTGTAAATAGAGATAAGATTAATCTTTAACCATGATTTGAGGACGCAACGAACATCAAAAAATTTGTGCGTAGGAAATTATAGATTGCTATCGACACAATAACGTCATACATGTATATAAACTCGCTAACCTAAGGCATGTTATGTCATAAAAATAGATTTTTGTATGTTTTGCTGTTAAAAACATAATGGAGAACGCGGCAGTAAAAAAAAAGAAATTTAATGCACTTCAGTTCATTTAAAATCTTATTCAAAGCTTAAATATTTCTTTCGTTGAATTCAAGACAGTTCAACGTTAATTTTTTTTTTTTTTACATAACGCCGACAGGATTACAGCGGAAACAGTGTGTTGCCATTTCGTCACACCAATTTCTATTTAAGTGTACTGAAGTATAGCAGAACCGAACAGTCGTGTCAATTCATTACAATCTCGAGCACTCTGTACAAATACACTTCATGTTGATTGTTCGTCTGGTGAAGATGACAGCGAGGTCACCGAAATCATTAGGGCTTTTCACCATTTGGTGAAAAGACCTATTGTTTTTGTTCGGTTTCTTCTTATTATTATTATTCTTATTATTATTCTTCCAATTTTGTGGGTTCGTAATCTTTTAAATTGTAAAAGCTAGAAATACAGTTTATTCATTTATTTGTAGATACGTATATGAACTTGTCGATGCCGATATTTTAAGTAGGTCAAAAATTCAATATGGCCGCCATGACGTCATAAGTTAAAAACTTTAAAATGTCAATATCTCGAAAACCTTTCGTTATACAGAGTTTGTGCAATTATATTATTTGTAGAGAATTTCCTTATCTAATTTTTTGTCCGACATATTATCAGTAAATATGTCAAATAAAAAAGCTCGCTGTTGGGTAAAATTTTCAAAAATTTAACAAATTTTTAAAATTTTTTTCAATTTTGAACTTTTTAAAATTTTTCCTCTTCAGATCGATGCAGCACGTCCTTCCGATGAATTTAGTGTTTTCAGTTCTTCTGAAACCTTAGCCATTTCCGCTGTACGCCATTTTGAAAATTTCCTTTGATCTTTTAAAAATGCCGACAAATAGGAAAAACTCGTTCTAGATCAATATTGATGGGCTATATTTTATCAAATTGTTACTGAAAAGATTTCCCTTAGATATCTTCTACCATTTAGTGACATATTCAAATTCATCGGAAAAACAAAATGGCCGCCATGACGTCATATCCGATTTTACCTAAAATGCCATAACTCAAGAACTGTTTCAGCTAGTGATCTCAGTTTTAATCATGTTATGTAAAATAATAAGAAAACACTTTTCACAAGAAAAAAACTGGGATCAAAGGTCAACTTCCGGTCTTCGGTAGGGGTCAAAGTTCAAAAGTGTTATTTTGAGATACCAACTTTGACAAACTTCTTCTCAAGTTTTGCAAAGCCTTGAGTCTTGATATTTCCTGTGTAAGATGTCTGATCAATTATCTATCGGGTTTGTTAATATAAATGACCTTGACCCACTTTCAAGGTCACAGGAGTCAATTATGTAAAAATAGTTAAATGGTAATTTCTCCTTTGTTAAGCTGCCCAAAGTCTTCAACTTTGGACATAAATATTCTGTATACATTTCCTGTCGAATGATATAAGAGAAACGTACCTCAAATTCAACTTCCGGTTTGCGGTAGGGGGTCAAAGTTGAAAAATGCTATTAAGGGTACCAATCTTTGAAAAACTTCTTCTCAAGTTCTGGAAGACCTAGAGGCTTGATATTTCATGTACAAGAAGGATATGTAACTGGCAACAAAGTTTGATAATATAAATGACCTTGACCCACTTTCAAGGTCACAGATGTCAATTAACTAAAAATCGTTAAATGAAAGTTTCTCAATTTCTAGAAGGCATACAATGATGAAAATTGATTATAAACCTTCTGTGGAGACTTCCTAGTGATTGTCATAAGGAAAACTTCCCTCAAAATGTCGACTTCCGTTTTCCCAAAGGTGTCAAAGTTCAAATATACAAAATAGGGTACCAGTGTTCAACAATCTTCTTGTCAAGTCTCACAAGGTCTAGAGAACTAATATTGGTGATATATTGATTATCAGATGTTACATTATAAGGCTTGCAAATATGAATAACCTTGACCGACATTCAAGGTCACAGGGGTCAAATATGTTTGAACCTTTAAAAAGTGTATTTCTACATTATTATGTAGTTATATCTCCTTAACGTTTCAAGATTCAAAATTCATCTTTGCATATGTTGTAGAGACTAACAAACAAGGAATCTTTCTCATATATCGTTATCAGGATAAATGTAAACTTCCGGTCAACTTGTCGCCAAAGAAGTGAAAAGCCCGCCAAATTGTTAACAACAATTTCTAGTTATAATATTTACTGGTTATCACAAAAAATAGAATCTTTATACATACAAACACGAAGAAAATATTACACAATGTAGTTAGATATAAAAGTTGACGTTGATACAAGGTAAGAATATTTGGGTTAATGATGTAATGAAACTGATTGGATTAAATTTTGTCCGTATTTTTCTTCTTTGTTATTAACGGTGATATTCATACACGAACTTACAATTTTTTCTTATTTTAAAAAACAGATATTCTTATTGCTGATATAAACTTTGTACATCTGGATATAGGTTTTCAATATCTTCTATACTCTCTTCGTAACATAGTTAATGGGCTAGCGTTTGACAAATGAATTAACAGCTCTCAGCGTCTGGTACTCGTTGCCTCTTGTGTCTCAATGAAGATTGATGTCGACATTTTCCCCACACGATGTAATTGTTAGACACATTTATCATTAAATCTATTGTTCATAGCTTATATCATATCAACAACAGTTCATTCTAGGTCACTCTCTGTGAACACTGACCAACAACATCCTTTATCGATGAGGAAATTTAAACCTTAAACTCTCCTTAAAACAACGTTTCGTCCAAGTACTCTGAAGACCAGTTTTAATTGATTTTCTTTTTAAGGAAATAACAGATCTTCGCAATGTTGAATGATAGTTGAGGTTTTTCCGTTGACTCCAATAGCTATAAGCCATGTTGTATCGACATTGGACGTCAATGACCTGGCTGTTGACGCTGCGACCCATTCTTGTCAATCTGCTACGATATTGCTAGTACTTTGTTCCTTGGTGTTATATGTTTGTACTCATGAGTTGATAACGGATGTACTTTCTGTGAAGCTCGATCGATATACAGTCTTCATATCCAGGGAAAGTTTTATAAATAAGTTTTCTCATTAATATAAGTCAAATCTAGAGGGTTAATGTAGATGAATAAGGTTGGTCTTTTTCAGCATTTCTACTGTTCCATTAGAGTAAGCGAACTGGCATTAAGTTATGTAAGTCCAGTTTATAATCATTCAGAATATCATGCGTAACGTTTCAATGACTATTTTTGTTTGTTTTTTGGTTTTGTTTATTTGTTTGTTTAGGTTTTTTCCATCATTGGTCTGATTGAGAAATTGTCGAAATGTCTATAAAAAACGTCTGTATGTATATGAGCTAACCCTTCCGGAACATTGAGTCATATTCTCCAAATACGTTTTCAGGGATCTCCGTGTAAATATTTCTGTTCTTCATATTTTGTCATAGCTTCATGGAATTTGAGTTTGAATTCAGGTTCTGTTGACATGTTGGTATTGTCTTTATTATTTCTTAAATCTATGATATATTTCAGCTCCTGGTTTGGTATTCGGGTGACTCTTTTTGTCGGTCAATATCGTGTATTGTCTTGTTGGTGCTTAGCTCATTGTTACTGATTCTAATTTTTACTGTCGATTTGTCTTCTCAATGCAAAAACTTTCGGAGTGTATGTTTTCCCGGTTGTCCGGTTTAGGTTAGATAATGGGTATTTTCGAGATTTTCCAGTTTAGGTTGGTTAATGGATATTTTCGCGGTTGTCAGGTTTGGGCTAGTTACTGAGTATTTTCGTGTTTGTCTATCAATTTGTATCAATGTACTATGACATAACATATATTTTTTTAACTGTTAGAATGTTTGCTGTGTATCTAAATTTTGCGCTATATTGAATAACCGCAAAATTAGCGAAATATCCCGCTGATATTACTAATTATACAGAATCATTTATTTCAACTCAATAGTAACAGACTTTCGTCTACCTCAATATTATATGATTTCATGAGTCAATTGCTGAGAACCACCACTTCAGTAGAATAGGAAACGTTTTTTTGGCGGGGTCTCTTTTCGGAACAGATTAACACGTGTTTACCTCACTGAACATCAAACATGATACCCAGCACTTGTTTCCCAGGGTCATCGAACTATAATTCATAGATATAAATAGCACAGGATGATATATGATCTTGGTTCCGACAAACTTGTCCCGGGTAAGGATCTTTGACTAAAATCTTTGATACTGTACTGACTGACCTTTCACGACTCATTGTTCACGATCGTCTGATTATTGATGTATTGTATCCAGATAATCGTACCACATTATTTACATTTTTTGTGATCACGTGATCACAACATTTTTGCAAGAAAACAAAGTTATGTTTGTTATTGATAATTATTGGATAAATGGCGTCTGGTATCCGATCAACTGAAGTAATATATGATTTTTTTATCATCATGTTCAAAGAAGAAATTCCCGTGGATGATGTAGAAGAGTTGTCTTTCTTGCCTCACACACTTAAACGTCTTCTTCTTTTTTGCAAGTAATGACATCCTTTGTGAATTATGATATTTTTTTAGACTACTGAAGTATATTTATGTATTTGGAATCATTTCTCCATATCATTTGTGAATTACATCGTGATTTTCTGGGTTAGACATTTATCAAACACTAACTTGTGTTATAATGTATACTGTATATTTTCTACATAACAATGAGCCATTGTTACGATTTGACATAATGTAATATTGTATTGCATATTCTTAGATAATGGCTATGTAATTTTATTGGATAATTTCTATGATCTAATCCCCGATATATTTATGAATTTCCAAGTCGTTGCCATGATACTAATTCTGACGTCAGCCCAAATATGGCGGCCATCTTTCCTGAATAGGCAGACGATCGACCTCAACATTGAAGAAGTTTATAACAACATCCTCAAATACGTCATCAAAACGTGAGGATGAGAGGACGATGAGGAAAGTCCTGGTGACATTGTCTGATTCACTTTTCTCCGCTTAAAGTAAGTTTGTTGGTAATGTCAGAATGTCGAGACAATACGAATTACAGAAGTGATATTCTCTGTCCTGGGATCAGCCAGATAACTAAATAAAATAATTTAACATGGTATTGTCTTCTACCTTCATGTGATGATTCTAAAGAAGACCATATATAAATTCCAGAATCCAATTTAAAGAAACGTCCTGACAACTTTGCTGAAGTCTTTCATCACGGGTCGAAATCTTTCCACAATGTCTGTTGTTTCATCAATCTGTTTTAGTTTACAATCCAGAGACAAACATGGCGGATTTCAGGTATGTATAGATGTTATAGGTAGATAAAACACACTAATAAACGTTTTAAACCTTTTCATATGCGTCAACTAACATTCTGACCCGAATCTATTGACAACTTGACTTGAAATTGGACGGAGCTTCTACGTCATCAATTGTCAAAAGCAGCGATTTGATTGGCTAAGAACAGACGAGAGACAGTTTCGAACAAAAATGTGCAAATACAATGTTTTGTTGATTTTCGATAATATTGCGACAATTACATCACTTTTAGGCTCAAATTATTTTAGAATGGGGATAGTATGTTTTTGTGGAGCTCCGTGCGACACCGTTTCGTGTTAAAACCAAAATTTATTATTTGAAATCAAGTACAAGCATAAATGCAAACATATTGTTATGTATGTTATAGATATATACCCATAAGAAATATTCTTACGATTTTGCAAGCATTTTTATGTTATATTGTATATTATGTATCTAAGTTAAACACACTATTAACTTACGATATAACAGGTAGCGTGTGTTATCGTGTATGTCGCTGTATACCGTAAACAACTAGATATTGTTTATGATATATATTTGATATGTGTATGTTATGTTTTAATATTATCTTTTTGTAACATTAAAAATAGTATAATGTTACAAAATGACAAATTTTCATTGTTTTCATTTCGGTAAAAGCCGATGGATGCTTGCAACAAAACACGTTATACATCACAGCACTGCAGTAACCACACGAACTCTCGAGGTACAGCAGGGTATTCGGATTTTTTTATTTTATTTTATTTTATTTATTTATTTATTTCTTATTATTATTTTTTTTTTATTTCTTATTTTTTTTTTAAATTTTTTGTTGTTTTTTTTTTTTGTCACTTTTCATCCCTTCGCTGCAGTCCAGACCAGCCTCCATTACTACTATGTCGGTATGTAGTGACATAGAAATGGTCACACGAAATAACAAACCGCAGAAGTATTGACCTCAATTTCGCTGATGAAATAAACAAATAAATAAATAAATCTTTAAAAATCGAATCATGACTTATTATTGAACTGATATCGATTACAATGTAAAGAGTTTGAAAATATATTGAATAGAGAAAAGGTCTAATTTCAAACTTGTCTATTGATTCCAGCTGTAATATAATTACTTCCCAGCATTGAATCCGTTACAGTACTTCAGCATCTAGCCATTCTAAATATCTGATAAATTAAAAAATTCACGAAAAAAAAAAACAAAAATCCTGATTACTTACGAAAGATACACATACTTTAAAAGTGTCTGAAAATACCTTTTTTCTTGGTTTTCAATACATTAATTCAACTGTAAATTGATTTTGAGATAAAATTTCCCGACATTAAGACCACTCAGCATCAACGTTAAAAGGCGAGATCTAGAATTACCAACTATAGAATATGGATGGCTGGAAATATTTCTCGATACAGAGAAGTTTTATACGGTACGTTTTACAGGCCTCCAAACTCTCCCGTTATCATGTGGTGTCATATCTCTTTTCTCTAATATCGTAATAACACGTGATCTTAATACTAATCTGTTAGCTGATAAGCCCTTCTTCTCACCTGCGTACTATGGTTGTATTATTTGATGTGCCACAATTAATAGATTCTCCAACATTCTATGCTGAAGTTTCTACCTCTTTAATAGATATAGCCTGCACTAACAGTCCTAATATTATTCGCAAATATGCTATGTTTTATCGAAGTGTTCTTGATCAACCAATTATTCCTAAGCCGATGCAGCAAAGTTCCAAGCGAAACGTTTGGTTCTTTGGTCTTGGAATTACGACTTATTTAGAAACAAATTAAGATCTGCTCACTGGAATACATTGGTTGATGTTGATAATATAGATACTTCAGTTAAAAACTTCACAGATAAACTGCTTGACATTGCCCGAACTTGTATTCCAGATAAAACAGCAACATCTAACCGACCACCTTGGATGTCCAATGAAATTCATAGGTTAATTCGGAAACGCAAACGTTTTCATAAAAAAAATCCCAAATGAACGCCCACTATTGTTCACTGAACTAAATTACGTCTAATTTGTAACAGATGTATTAACATGATTAAACAAGCCAAATATAAACAGATTCTCTATGGGTTCCTTAGAAACCTCTAATCTCGGTGTGACGAAGTGGTGGAAAGCTGTGAACTCTTCATATTCAAATCATAGACAAACCGCCAAGCCACCACTTCTTTACAATGACACTGATATTGCAGAGGATTTCGATAAAGCGTCTTTGTTAAACGTTTCTTCTGTGTCCGGTCAACTATTGATGATTCAAACGCTGTCCTTCCAAATGTTGATATCGACTGTAATTATATTATTCTTTATATTAATTAATATAACCCCAACTGATGTCAAACATACTTTATAAAAGCTATGCTGACTAGTAGAGTGAAACTTTTCGTTGAGACAGGATGGCTACCTCTTCAGCAGAGACGTGTATTGTAACTGGTGGGACTAGGCTGACTAGTACAGTGAAACTCTACGTTGAGACAGGGTGGCTACCTCTTCAGCAGAAACGCGTATTGTAACTGGTGGGACTAGGCTGACTAGTAGAGTGAAACATTACGTTGAGACAGGGTGGCTACCTCTTCAGCAGAGACGCGTATTGTAACTGGTGGGACTAGGCTGACTAGTACAGTGAAACATTACGTTGAGACAGGGTGGCTACCTCTTCAATAGAGAAGCGTATTGTAACTAGTGGGACTAGGCTGACTAGTAGAATGAAACATTACGTTGACACAGGATGGCTACCTCTTCAGCAGAAACGTGTATTGTAACTGGTGGGACTAGACTGACTAGTAGAGTGAAGCATTACGTTGAGACAGGGTGGCTACCTCTTCAGCAGAGACGTGTATTGTAACTGGTGGGACTAGGCTGACTAGTAGAATGAAACATTACGTTGAGACAGGATGGCTACTTCTTCAGCAGAGACGCGTATTGTAACTGGTGGGACTAGGCTGACTAGTAGAGTGAAACATTACGTTGAGACAGGGTGGCTACTTCTTCAATAGAGACGCGTATTGTAACTGGTGGGACTAGGCTGACTAGTACAGTGAAACTCTACGTTGAGACAGGATGGCTACCTCTTCAGCAGAGACGCGTATTGTAACTGGTGGAACTAGGCTGACTAGTAGAGTGAAACATTACGTTGAGACAGGGTGGCTACTTCTTCAATAGAGAGCGTATTGTAAGACGTGTATACAGTGAAACTAGTGAGACAGGATGGCTACTTCTTCAGCAGAGACGTGTATTGTAACTAGTGGGACTAGGCTGACTAGTAGAGTGAAACATTACGTTGAGACAGGATGGCTAACTCTTCAGCAGAACCGCAAACATCATAGAATTATTCATTTCTATGAAATGATTGACGGTCTTCTGCCACAGTACCTACAAGAAATTCTCCCTTATGACAACAATAGTGTCCATGATCACAATACTCGTGCTAGTTAGTACTTTCGTACCCTTTCCTTTCATGGGATGTTTTTGACGTCCGTTATTAATCTCTGGAATTCCTTTCCAGATAGAATAAAAAATGAGCAGTCAGTAACTAAACTGAGAAATAGCCTAAATGAACCAGACACCAAAGTTCCACCATATTTCTATAGAGGTAGTAGACTGGGTCATATTCATCATGCAAGATTCAGATTGGAAAGCAGTTCTCTAAACTTCTATCTATTCCGTAGAAACCTTGTTAATACTCCTGTATGCTCGTGTTGTGAAAAAGATGAGAACAACGAACATTTTTTTTTTTTTTTTGATTAAAATGTCGGCTTTTCTCCGACCTTCGTATACGATGTTTTGGTCCTTTAGACAACCCTATCTCTTCGGTAACAACAAACTAACAAATGATGAAATTCTCTTATTTTTTTTCTTGTGTACACAGTTTTCTTATCGATTCTAAGACATTGGAATGATTTTTGTTTATGAACATAATGTAGCAATGTCCTACCATCAGATTGGTCAGGGTATAGACAACTTGTCTTATTACCTATCCTAACTCTCCTTTTCTTATTACTATGTCCAGTTCATATATATACACATAGAAAACAACTATTTCCCACTTGTCGGATTTATAGCTTCTCTGTAGAAACGGAGACGGATAAATACAAGTTAGAAAACTTGTTTCCGAATCCAAATCCCATGATTGTTCATGTATTGGTGTATATGTATATAAGAAAGACATAAAACATCTACATGTCGTAACTAAGGGCTGGGAATGCACGATGTCCTAGCTGCTATTCATTTACTGGTCTCTGTTTGATAACACGTAAGGCTTGTAACATGGTTCACTCGATCATGTCATTTGATTGGTTTTCTAACAACGTAGGAAACAAAAACAAAAAAACAAAAAAACATAAATACAATAATCTTTATGAATGACGGTTTTATTGTCTTAATTTTGTGAAGAACCCTACACAGCTTACTATACTATGACAGATTTTCTTTATCTGAAACGGAAAAAATGCATGGAGTTCCACAATGCAAACGAAAAGTTTTAACAAATCTTCATTCTTTTATCATAGGTGCCAATGAAGGACTGTTTCTTAGAAATAACTTGTCGTATCATAACGAATATAAACTTCCATTCTTAGTCTTATCATACATCTCTATCCAAACTTTCGAATTTACTGTCGTTAGTATACAAACTTCTACATGAGGCAGTGTTATTGAATCATATCTTAAATACTATGTTAAGTATATAAAAAGAAATAAGACGATATTTCTAATTAACACCGTGTTAATCATTTGATTGGGAGTAAATAAAAACCATGGTCAGACATTTAGTTATAGCGGAACCTAATTAACATAAACAATTAGTAGTAGGGGGGGGGGGGGGGGTGTGAGGGGGGCGGTGGAGAGGACTGTTTAAAACAGCCTTTGTCATAGGTAAAGATTACGAACAGACCAAAGTATATGCCCGTGTCATATAATTAAAAAGAGTTTATATAGCTATGTCTTAAACTGAATGGAATTATAACTGTTTGATACCGCGAGTATTAGAATACAGATATAGATATTAATAGAGTTATCAAATGTACGTTTATCTCAACGAATTTCTATTTTAAAAGAAGAGCATTCTTATTACACGCTTTTATTACTATGCCAGGCTGGTCTTGTTATTACTATGCCAGGCTGGTCTTGTTTATTACTATGCCAGGCTGGGTTTTTTTCTCGAAAATATAATGAAGCAGCTTTAGACACGTAAAAACATACCCGATCATAAATTATGTAATAAAAACCATGTGTTTGTCATTCTAGATAAATAATCTTAGCTACTAAGGGGAATCTCGATAGTCCTGTCCGGGGGAGGGGATGGGGTTAGGACTTGAACAAAAAAGAAGAACCTTCAAAGCTTTGCTACCATACATTCGACGGTCCGTTTATCCCAAATGTATGACCCAGCGAAAGGTTGAACTGGCTCCGTTGTTGTTCACCATGTTCTCATTTGGGAATGTGTCATAACTTACATAGATCGACGATGTCGTCGATGGAGCAACAAGCAACAGACGCTCAATCTTCCGAAACACCTGGTCGTATTCTCCTTGTACATTTTCACGAGACGAGTCTCCATGTAAATCCTTCCGTTGTTCATGTTTTGTCCTAGTTTTATTGAATATGAGTTTTGTGTTTCATCTTTTGATTTGATTTTTGATTGTATAGAACTGATACAATAAAATATGTTTAAATCAATCTTTTGATTTATGATATACCATATTTTGTTTCATTGACTATCTAAACAAAGAGAGACGTCAGGACAATACTATTATCTGTTGATCAGTGAATGTTGGAGTTTAATACACATATACGACATTTTTGTAAGATTCTCAAAAGAATCCAGAACACTAATTCCAAACTTTTGATAAGTCCCGGTACTAAGAGATATATTGGATCTTCAAAATTTGAGCGAGTTCCACAGGAAGTCAATGAGTTTGGGACTGAGTCCCAAAAATCAGTTAATATGTATGTATATATATGTTTGTATTTGTACAGGAGCCTTTACATTGTGTAGTTTTGTAATGCTTTGTTTCTGTTGCTATATAAACGCAGTCCTTTGAGCGCTGTACACCTATTCGTACCTTACAATCTTTCTGTTCGGACATTAAAGAATACCGCTGTTTTGATGTGGCTATTTATAGAACATTGACTAATCACAATTACGGACATTCACACTTTGAAAAAATATTTTCCATCTTTAGAAGAATCCAAACAATGAAAATATCAAAAAGTATTCGAAATTAGAATTATCGATTTTTTATCTTAAACAGCTTTTGTTTCAACATATTTTATACTGATTGTGAGATTAGCGCATAAAAAATCTTAACGATCAAAAGATTTTCTGTCTTTGGAACTTTGACTTCTAATTAGTGGTATTCAGAAGAATCAAGAGACTTTATTGAAAATACAATCATAAGTAACCGGTTGACATCAGTTATGAAAGTGAAACCTTTATTGAATCAATTTCAGGTTGTAAGAGATTCTATTAAAATGATATTGCTTTCCCGTCAGGTTCCTTTGATGTTTTATGGCGAGATCAACAGGATGTCTTGTTGATAGTAAATAAACTCACCTGACAACTTGGTTAGACCTGAAGTTAACTAGGACCTAGATATCAAACGCTTTGATAACACAAAGATTTCCTAAGACTTTCTAAGGAAGTCAATATCATAGCATGGTCATACTTAATCAAATACTGCTGGCTATAAAATGATTTTGTAAAATATTAATAATACTATTTAAGGAATATCAATAAAAAAAACCCCACCTATAACGGAATCAATACAAAAAAAAGAACATAACTTGCACCATTTCGCCATTCAGTTCATCTGAAATAGATTGAGATCAGTGACGCCTCGCTACATTAAGTAGTGATATGTTTATACCTATGTCAGTTTTTATTTTTTCTAATTATGATAATGCTATTTTCAAGATGTTTCATTTCTCGTTATTTTCTAGGATAAAGATGAAACCCGTAAAACTAAATACATTAAAAACGATTTTATAGAGATGATTTGATCTGATGTCATTTTTAGGCTCGTTAATCTGTTCAAACATTTAACAGATAAGTGCATGCTTCACAATAACTAGACAAAGTAATTGACTCTGATTCAAAATGGAAATCGACAAAACCGTTATTTTCAATGAAATCCTATTGTATAGAGGAATCTGTATACTCCCCTATTCATATAACTCTCAATAACTATTAATCAGTAAATCATTTATAGACTAAACCTGCAATACGAACTCTCCCCCTAACCCTTTGGTGGTATTATGCATTAAACCAAAGTGATTTCTGACAAATTTGGATATTTTTGAACATTGTATCTAAATTTCCCGTCAAACGTATACAAAAATAGATATCGATTGCGACAGGCGTGTCCTAAATCATGTATAAAGTTTTATAGAACTTAGTTTTCCTTAGATATGTATGTCTGTGTAATAAAATCAAATTAAAACTATATTCCATCAAATCTCTCTCAAGCTTTCACTCACAAAAATATTTATTATTTCAATATGTACCAGTGTGATGTGACACTTTAAATTATTGACTCAATCATCGAACGTATTGAGATCTACATGATCGATATCGCGAACATGATCCAAATCTCGTCCAAATCTCCCGCCTCCGAGACGGTAATCATCATACTCTCGTTTTCCGAATCGTCCACCTCCAAGTCCATAATCCAAATCCCACCTTCCCTGTCGTTTGTCCACACCGGATATGACGTCATCGGATACTGATAATGATGAGTCATCTTTGATTTTAGGTACTTCCTGAATTTTTACTGGGTCGTTCAATTGAATTAATAGATCGAAACTTTCCCTCTCTTTGCGAGCGTCACTTCGCTTTTGAAGTAGATCTGAGTCGAGCTGATCTGAGTAAGCCGCATTTCTGTCCTGTATAGTACGCAAGTCTGCCAGAATATCTGTCAGGCGCGCTACTTGTTTGGCGCTACGGTTACCGAGGAGCCGAGTTGGCATACAGTACGTCACACAAGCGCTCAGCGCCAACACAAGCACTAGGACCAGTAGACTGTCTTTCTGGTTAATCATGATCTGTAATATACAAAAAAGAAGAGGGACGTTAGATAATTGATAGAAAACAGAATATATCTTAGCATGTATGTACAGTTACAGTGTCAGTAATACCTATCTATCGTGGAACCAAGAACCAATGGACCATGACGAATAATTAAATTTATAGTAAGCGAGATATGATAGAATACTTTTCTTGGAATTGGGTCGCTTTCACTTTCCCCAGTAACCCTTGATGAAATTAGAAATATATTTATATTAATCAGAAACAAACCGTTTATTTTCCCTTTTTTTCCTTTTTGGTTGTTTACAAATATGTAAACGGCATTTTAGAATAGACATTTAAGATGATGTTGAAAGATCTGTTTACCAATGCAGGTTACATACAAATAAACAACAAAAAAGGAACAATTATTTCTTATTTCTATCTTTTGAAAGCATTTTTTTCTTGATTTACGTTCCTTAAAACAATAATCGCCTTTCGTTTAACGTTATACGCACTGACTAAATAGCCGAACAACAGATGGAATAGCAAAACAGCTGATTCCAATTTCGCGGGAAAGTTTGTCCGGAAGTTAACGGAAAAATGTTCCACAATAAAGTCATATTTTTACTACATTTTTTATGAAATATCTTAAATATTTTCATTCACAAATTGCTTTCAGTTTTATACAAAGTCAATTCACAAAATTGAAAAAAAAAGAAAAAGGTGGAGACGCACTAATTTTTACCGCAAGTTTTACGGCGGTCAGGTTTCCAAGGCACCAGACTTGACGTTTACCGCAGTGTAAACATCAATTTTGTTGGTAAGACCATATAAGGGATACACACCGGAAATGTAGATATAAAGGCATCATCAAGGTTTTGAAAAGACCATAACCTGAGGAATATATCGGCAAATAAATGTGTGGAGAGTGAGAAAAAATTCGAATGATCTAAAGAAATGTCAAAATCTAGACGGGGAGGTATAATAGCCCCTTAATTTAATAAAGTTCGTAATTTTCATACATCTGATTATACTGAACAGGGCCAATATTCGAACGAACTACAACGTGACATGCAGGTTACGGCAAACCTCGGGGACTAAACATGTAATAGCACTGCAATCTCGAATATTGTACAAAGGACACAGAGGTGAATTGCTTAATACAACTTTGGAGTTAGATACAGCAGAGCCAAACAATGAATTAAACTGTACCATACAGCTTTATCAGAACACAACGGGATCCGTTGTAGCAAGATAGATATGTCTGTCTGCGAAACAGTGATTTTGAGGCCCGATCTATTGGTTACCCTTATGCTTCGAGGCGCGCCGAAAGAGCAATTAGTTGTGAAACAATTCAATTTTTTATTTCAAAATGCAAAAATTATATAACATATCCATACAGGTGAATATTCCATTCAACGACCACAAGAACATCTTGTTCAGTGACACGACCATGGTTGTATAGGACTTTACACAGTTCCTGGTTCCTGAGACATACAAACGGTCTCTTACAGGGATCGAACCACGCACTTCGGGTGTTCTTTTTAACCCGTATAACTCCGGGCACGACGACAAAGGCAGATACAATTTTAGTGTGTCCCTAATAAACTGATTTATATACTAATTACAGTGTTTCAGTCCAACATTCACGTGCAGCGTCTAAAGGTCACGGACGCCTTCCCCAATAAGTCCTTCAGATACTAATCTTAGTGTTTCAGTCCAACATTCACGTGCAGCGTCTAAAGGTCACGTACGCCTTCCCAATAAGCCCTTCAGATACTATTTATAGTGTTTCAGTCCAACATTCACGTGCAGCGTCTAAAGGTCACATACGCCATCCCCAATAAGCCCTTCAGATACTATTTATAGTGTTTCAGTCCAACATTCACGTGCAGCGTCTAAAGGTCACGGACGCCTTCCCCAATAAGCCCTTCAGATACCAGTTACAGTGTATCAGCCCATCCCAAATAACCATAAAACTTCGCAAATTGTTCTGATAAGTTCTGTTAAACCTGTCTATAAAGGCCACTTTAAGGTCTTTATATACAGGTAGGTTATAATACAGGATTAACCGCTGTACTATTAAGATATACTGCGATTTGCTGAATGGATTAAGATGTTTAGCGGGTAGTAAACATTCTTACTATATTCCGTAGTGTAATTTTAAGTTCACTAGAACTGATATTGATAATGACCAGGTGATTACTACTGACTCAGGGGAAGACATCGTCAGTATAACTGATTGTTTGTTGATTACAGGGTTCCTGATATGTAACTTCGTAACTATTTAACAGATAACCCTTATTAGGCAATACATGCGTTTAGTTTTCAAAAATTGATTAAATCCCAGCTTGCCTGGATCAGTTAATAAATAGTCACCAACATCTTAAAATAATGACGTCAGCCTGCCTGTGTATGATATATTAAACAATATATGACATTTTATATATATATAATTTAAAATGAACGGTATCACACATATGCACAAATGGCATATGAAACTGCACATTATTATTTTTCCAGGTATATAGATGAGAATCCATGTCTAATATTCTGCAAATAGCATTGCCAATGCAACGGAAAGTTTGCCATTTTGATTTTAAATATGAAAAAAAAACACAAATTTTGAGGCATAAGTCTTGCATTTTGTATCAGTCACATAATTTATTTTGAAGAGAAGAATTATGTGCTTTCTATAAAAACCGCATTGTAGAAAAATATCTACAGCGTCATTCGTAGCAAGATTAACGTTACGTCACGTTCATACACAGATCAGTGTTAGGCCAGATAACATAATTACATACATTCTCACACAGACCAGTGTTAAATCAGATAACATAACTATACACATTCGTACACAGACTAGCACTAAGTCTGATAAAATGATTAAACACAGTCTCGGATAGTCTTGCATTAAGCCAGATGAAATAACTATGCATACACATACACATACTTGCACTGACCAGTGTAAAGTGAATGAAATGATAATGCGTATTCCTGCACAGATTAGCATCAGAAATTTAGTATGCAGAGTCGCAGCAGTTTGACATTATGACAGAATATTTGGCCTTAGAATTTGAATGTCATTTCGAAAATTAATATAACTGAAATGAATGAAATCTGGATTATCTCAAGTAATAAGAAAACCTTTTAACGAAATTATTTTGTGAACTTAGCAAGTCTGTCATTCAATGAACGATGGACCCTCAATAAAATTGTTTCACTTAAGTGCTGAAGTTGTGAACAAATGTTATATTTATGATATTCCGGCGTCATAAATGCTAAACGACGAATTCCCTGCTGTATCATTTCATTAACTCATATCAGATTGGATGGCCGTCTGTGTTGTCATTATACGGTATTATCTCTTAAATACCTCGTGGATATTCACTATAGTACAACCTACCGAGCAATATATTGTCATTAAATGAAAGTACACGGTGATAGTGAAAACAAGAGTGAAGCATACCGTCAAAATCTCAAGCCAAAATCGAATTTGATGAAACTAAGACAACTTAAAAAAAACAAACAAACAAACAAACAAACAAAGGAAAACAAAAAAATTCGAGGGTACTCCTGGAGTTCATTCTGTTAACATTAGTACGACAATTTGACGGAGGGTTTCAAATTTACAAATATGAAAGGAGATTCGAATAATTCCAGCAAGTGATGGAAAATGTCATAGTGCCCTGAGGACGACCCCCTCCAAGCGGCACAGTTCATATCTGTTAGTGTCAGTATGGATATATATCACATCTGTTGTCTAAGAGCTTCTTTTTATATACCTCATTCCAGACAAAAGATACTTTCCCACCATCTGGTTATGGGGTTTTTCTTTTCAAGGGAAGGCGAAAAACAATACTTATTAAATATTTAGATGAGAACTATTTTGTACTCGTGTAAAGTATGTAGAAAGACGCAAAAATGCAGATTTAGGACGAAAGAGTTCTCCTTGACCGAATATGGTCTGTTTATCGAAAGGTGTGTGTGGATTTTGTGTCTTCGATATTGCAGGTGGTAGACACTGCTAATAGACATTTAGTCCCAGATATTAGCCACGTTTTAATTCATTTTGATTTGTACACGATGTTCTTACGATATAAATTGTTTGCTTGGTTTGTTTTTGGGGGATGGCAATATTGTGATTTTGTTTTATAGCATGGTTTTATAATGAAACTGGTGTTATCAGGACAGAAAACCAATACCACAACCAAGCTCTCATTTTTACTTCCGAGTGTTGAATTTTTACGTTTTTCGTGTTAAGCAAACAAAAATTTTGGGAAAAGAAATGTTTCATATTTGTCATGGTAGCGCTTACGTTTCAAAACACATACAAACACAATACTTTATAAATTAGTAGTAAATGTATTGCAGACACTGATATTTTGAGATCGCAGACAATTTTAAAACACTCGGATCATCTTCAACTTTAATGTTCGGTATCACTTGATACTAACATTCCTAGTAATGCTTGTAAAAGTTTCGCCCCCTCACTTGGACAGCGAGCTGATCTAAGTGTAGCCCTCTCAGAACCTACCCAACGCTATATTAAATAACCAAGTGATCGAGGGCTCCCTTGTTTTTATGCCAATCCCGGCGTTGATTTAAACCCGAAAGCTGATGCGGTTAACGCTATGGTAAATATTGATATTAACATGGGGAACAATTATACTCGTGAACTGACGGAGGAAGATTTTAAAAGCAGATTAACTCGCTGACGTTATCAATGCATTGGTGGTTTGGACGTCATTACAAGGGGATGCGATGAAACAAATTGTGATGAAGTGCCGGTCATTGCTGTAGAAAATGTTATTATCATTTCATCAGTAACGAAAGGATGGTCTTCCCGTTCTAGTATCAATCGGAATATGGTACTTAACGCTCCGCGGCCATCAGCTTGTCGCGACTTGTCATCCGAGGCCAAGGTCAAGGTCGTTGCAAACAGAAGCAATACACTGAAATCACTAATACGTTAGGTATCTCATAATATTTCTAATTTTTAATGCTAGTTTTTAATCGTTTTAAAGAGGCAATGTGATAGTATTCTCGCTGATTAAAAATATGATAAACTATGTTTTATTGATTGAATCGTAAAATTTTCTTGAGTTTTCGGCGAAAAATGTCTTAGATAATTACAAGAATTGTAATCTGATTACCGCGTGGGAGTTTTCTTTTGTTACAATTGCTATTTCTACTCTACATTCAATTTCATTCAAAGATAAACAACATACTTTGGTTGCGATGCTTACTGACTCTTACTTTCACGAAGATGCACATGATACCTGACCGTGTGTGATTGCCAAAGATTATTTTCTCAGACTTGGCCTGTACGTATAAACATATCTGTGTACTTTATCGTTTTTCATACATCGTTGTTGCCTATTTTAGCATCATACTTTGAAGATTCCTTCCAAAGATAAGTTTTATGCCTGCTCAATTACAGTTTATGGTTATATTTTAAAATCAACGACCAAAATATCGACAAGAGAACAGATTTAAACTCAAATTCGATAAAACTTTGGCAAAATATTAACAAAAGAAATGTTTACATGGAATCTCCTGGAAAAGAACAAGAACAATAAGACCAGATGTTCCTTAAGGGTTAGAGTTTTTTGCATCAGCAACAGAACCTGCCATGTAAAGTGTGATCAATCCAAGTAAATAATGTCACGTTCTCAAGTGAGAAGAGTATACAGACATACTGATGAGAACCAAACAAATGAGATTTGTCATGACCGTAAGTAAAACTCTTCATAAACCCGCATCTCTTGATATCCCGTCTTGTGAGTTTGTCAGTTGGCGGCCCCTTGCATAAAAATCGTAATATTGGGAACACGACCTTGAATATCGGATAACTTTCGAATGTTCCACGATAGATGCGCAACCATTTGCCACTTAATTAAAGAAATGCTGTACCACACTGTAAACACGCGGCCTGAAGAGTTTCAATAGAGTGTCGAGACCGCAATGACAGCGAAACAAAATCAACAAGAAATATCAATATGTAAACAGAACATTGCTTCACAATCAAAATCGGTTAAACGAATGAAAATATTCAAAACAAAGAAATATTTACATGGAGATCATTAAAAAGTACACATAAATTCAATAGGATCGGCTTTCAAAAAAAGAAAGTTTGTTTTCTGTTTAAGTGTTTTACGTCCTTACAATAGTCAGAATCAGGATAGAAGAATGTTGATATGATTAAAATGTAAAAAATAATGATCGGGAAAGAAAACAAAAACATAAAAACAGACTTACCTATATATGGAATATGATAAAACATTATATTAAGATGATGCATTAATATGATACAGAAATATCAATCAAGGCAGAGAAAAATCATATTATAAAAAACATATTTTAGCAGTAATCTTATCTAAGAATATTTTTCGCTAAAGACATTGCTCTAAAATATGATCGCGGTGATTACAGTTTCAGTATGACGTTAATATAAAGCACTAATTAATGTTCAGTTATTTCAAAATCTGGAAGCATAAACGATGAATGCCTCAGGAAACCATCCAATAGACGAAAACATCTTTTTCGTGATTTCATTCATCGCCAAGATTGTACAAACGATACACAAGTGAACAGCGCTTTTTTATTTCTAACTTTAGAGTTAGGTGCAGTAGAGTCAAACAATGAATTATGGTGCATCTTACAACTGTTTCGTCCTTTTAGGGCTCATCAGTGATGCTACATCATACAACTGTTGCACCCTTTTAGGACTAGTCAGTGACGCCACATCATATAACTGTTTCGTTCTTCTAGGATTCGTCATGATACTCATAGCAAAGAAAAAGAATTGCGAAAATTGTCAATTGTTGGTATGTATGTTTATGTTTCGTTCATTTCCAGAAAATCTTGTGATAATGACCAGGAGAACGATATACTTAAGAACCTTCACTGAATGACAAAGAATACGAAGGTTTTGAAACAATTTCTACAGGTTGGTAATTATTGAATATTAAATACTACAGTCATTTAGAGACTTGCTGTGTTATTACTATCCTATACATTGTATACCTTTGGTGCAAATACACTTCATACGTGTCTGATGAAGGTGACATTATCTGCACCGAAACGTCACGCCTTTATTTATTTTATTGTTTAGACTTTCTAAAAATGACATAGAGATACAAATTGTAATATCAGTTGTAAAACCATAATTACCTAAATATTATTTGTCATCACTCTTTCATTAATAATCAGCGTGATTGAGTACACTAAAAATATGAAAAAACAACATTTCAACACAATAATAATCCTAACTCAAATTCAATCAAACAAGGGCAAAATATGAACAAAGGAAAAATGTACATGGAGACTCCTGAAAAGTGAAAAGAGAAGAAGACCAGGTGTTCTGGAAGAATAAGCGTCTTCTTCTTCATCGACGACACCCTACATGTAAACCTCGGTCAATCCAAGTAAGTAGTGTCACCTTCTCAAATGAGAACATGGTATATAACAACGGGACCAACAGACTAACGAGTATCAAGCACGTCGAGCTTCATATCACACAAAGAAATAGAACATATTACTATGAGATCACTATGGCAACCGTAAAACTTCCCAATAATTTTCACAAACTTGTATTTTTTTGAGATCCTTTGTTAAGAGTTTGTCCGTCAGTAGTTAAGATTAATTAATACATAATAAATAATGATGTCAGTTTTTTTTTCAACAATTACGAAACAAATTATTGAAATTTATACTAATCACTGCTGACGGCGCAGTTGTAAGAGGTAGATGAGTCTACTGTTGGAGAAAACCGCAGCATCTGAGGAAAACCCACGTGGTCCCATAACTAAAATTAAACATCAATACTGAATGATTTTCATATATACGTAAAGTACATTTATACAGTTTGAGCTTGCCATTATTACAATTAATATTACAGTTGCTACAGGTCACTCGTAAACTGTAAGTAAATATAGAAATGTGTTCCCATTGTTCCTATATATTTGAAAATTGTACAAAAGACAAAACGAATTTCACATTTCAATACAAGTTTAGAGTTAGATACAGTTGAGCCCAATGATTTGTATCAAAATACCTCATACAACTGGTATGTCCTGCAAAGACTCGTCAGTGATCACGAGAGCCTAAAATTAAAAACTTAGAAGAGGACTAATTAAAATCAAAATTATTCGAAAAAATATCTGGACAAAGTGGTGCAATGTATACTAGTCTCATAATTTAATAGATTTCGTAATTTATATATATCTGTTATTTCAGAAGAACAACAGGTACGTGTGTATATTCTGAACTGTGCCACTATTGGAAAAAATTAAAACATGGCATGCTGGTTATATAGCAAACCTCGGGAAGTGACACTGTAGGACTTCTTCTGTAAGACTGAACAGCCGTTTTTCCCGCAACAGATGCCATACAAATGTATAAGAAGAGGTTTAACGAGAAGTAAGTATTTAAAATGAAACTGGAAAAAGGAAGGAAATGTTTGTTTCCCTAGGGTTTTCTTGAATATCTAACCACAAAGAGAAGGTTGATATAACAGATAGTGTGAGCATGCGTTTAACGTGGGTACGAAAGTTGATTATATAGTTTGTCATATCTGGGCTCGTATTCATAACACCATTCTCATGCTCAAGCATAGATTTTGTGTTCAAGCAAACTTTTTGATAATTTTCCTAAATCATATCAAATAATACAAATGTCAAATATAAACATTGATTATAACTTTGACTTGAAGTCCTTTCAATTTTTTTATAAATCTTTGGCAAAATCAGCCTTATATATTAATTTCTAACTTAAACAAGACATAGGATTTGAGCACAAAATTCATGCTTGAACGGTTTCATGAATACGGGCCCAGGAGTCGAGGAGCGAAAACCCTGGAGGTAATCGTCTGTGATGACGACTTACTGGCTGAATGCACCACTGAAACCTTAAACCCTCTTGTTTGTTGAATCTCATGTCAAACTCGAATAATTTTCTATCATCTGCATCGGTGCATTGTTTCCATAGGAAAGTTGATATATTCTACAACTAATACATTTACAGAGTATCAGCATCATCGTCATTTGGCTTATACCTTCTATACCTTCTCGGTTTGGATGCAATGCTGTCGAAAATTGCCGGTTTCATATCATTGACGTTCATTTTTTCAGTGAACCTTTTATCAACAAAAACATGTCCTCACATCGAAGAGCAATTATTCAACACACATCATCAACACTGTCAAATAATTTTATCACACATACAATTATATGCATGTACCCACACGTGTATATAATTTGATACAATGTTGTATACGCATTTATTGACATAGACGCGATTCGCACATATTTTCTTACAGGGGACATCTTCCCCTTGCACGTGAACTCAGCTATGCTTGTATGAGTGGGATTCTTATGTGGGAATATACTAGCAGAAAAAAGAAACTTTACATTGGTTTAATATGCTATAACTTAGGAGGTATATAAGTAATCGTCAAAAACATTCCAACAGAATTTTTTCTGACCTTTATTTAACACAAGCTTAATTGATATGGTTATTGTATCAGCAGCGTCTTGGATAGAGGTCAGTTTTCACAGACGTTCTCTAAACAAAGTTCAGCTCATCAATACCCTGTATATCCACCATTGGAATAGACGCATGCTTGACAGCAACACCCCACTAATGCGACAAGTGTGCTAAAAATGCCCGGGAATACAATTCAATATTCTTACAAGCACATGTGACAGGTCAGGTAACGTCAACGTTGTGTTTGTTAATAGTTAACCCATTAGATTTGGAGCTATATAACGTTTTTGTCAGGAATAAAATTCTTTCTTAACAAAGTCTTCTTTGATTAGGAGTTAATGGTTTGTTGGTTTTGTCGTTGATTCCAATTTACAGATATTACGACTAATATTTATTTGATCGTTTCCACATATTGAGACACGATCTCTAACCGTAGATATACCAGGATTGTAATCCTTACATATCACATCTATCCTTTTCAGCTCACCACAAATATTTTTCTATCATTTGGTAATCATTTGGGATCACCCTGACAAATAGCATGCTCTATATGGTTGATAGTTATGTGGGCTCCGCAGTTTGTTTTATGGATAAAATCCTCGGTAATATTAAGCTTCGCCACACATTTTTTTTGCTAGCCTGTAAATGTATTTTTTTTTTACATAATTCAATCCGACGAAAATTTCACGGCAAATTGAACAATGAAATAGAAAATTGACTCGGAAATCCGCGTGGCACGTTGATAACGTCATATTGAGAATTTAATACTAATACACAATTACACGGTGTTCCCTATTCGACAATTAAGTGTATTAAGTCATTCTTTCTCTGTCTTTTAAAAATTATAAGAAATCGATTTTATAGAAAATTACGTTATGATGAGGGTTTTACTACAGACGTGACTGACGACCTAGGGTCGACATTGTCAGACATGTAGGCTCTAGAGAAACACT
This sequence comes from Ylistrum balloti, assembly GCF_031769215.1. NCBI lineage: Eukaryota > Metazoa > Mollusca > Bivalvia > Pectinida > Pectinidae > Ylistrum > Ylistrum balloti. The sequence continues at coordinate 71,348 of NW_026782890.1, forward strand.
GATTGAGTATGTCAATATGAAACTATATCGCCTTCTGGGGACGTTTCGTGTAAGTTAAGGAAACACTGAAGTGTATAGGGTGTTGTAAACGAAGCAACATAATACACGGGGACTGTTTGTCTCTAAAGTTTTACTATCGAATGCTTTTAATATTCAAAATAGTGAACCAGGCGCTCTTAAATTCGCTCGGCAACCATAGAATGGAACTACCTAAGAGTTTCGAATATCTAAAGAGAATTAAAATATCCGCCAAGTAGAGAATTGTAATTAAAAAAACGGGTACGTGGCATATTTCATATCAAAGGGCGCGTGAGATTGATTACTGAACTCATTCTGAAATAATTATCATTTGTCGTATCAATTATAAATGTTAAGCAAAGAAGATATAAGATATCAGTACAGGTTTTAAATAACAAATTACCAATATGTTTCGTAAATGTCTACATAAAGGAAATTCATCTTAATCCTAATTGATAGGATGACATAGATATAGAGTTGGCTCGTCTTTCCTGGGTTTCGATCATTTCAGAAGAACTTGCACTATATGAACTTCCTGATAAACACCGGGTCATTAATTGGCTCAGAACAACACTTCCGGATTTCAAAACAGGTGACATATGATAGTAATAAAATTATGACACTGTAATAGGAATCAATAAGGTTTTAACCAACTATGCTCTAAAACGGTCCGTAGCGTGTCTTACGACAAAACATAAAGCTTTATGTATGATGAGAGTCACGTTCTAATTTCAGAAATTGAAAAAAAACCTTTAAGATTGATATTTAGTTTTCCGCTGTTCTGCATGATAACACATGACATATTTTGAAGGGTGCGAGGAAGAGTGATGTTGTTTACTCGTCTGACAAATTAAATTCGTCTGAAATGCGTTTAAAAGTAATTTCATCTATTGTGTTAAAGTTTTGATCCCTCGCAATTAATTCTATGACGCCATACAAATAGGCGTCATTATACAAGGAAATGGGCCAAGGAGTTGGCAAGCAAGCATACATCGTGTTTTTATACAACGCCTTCTAACTCTTTTACTTTCTTATTTTCCAGAAATTGATAAAAAAAATCTATCAAAAGTTATTAATTTAAATAAAAAAAACTCACTTCGAGCAGAGAACTCGGCGAATTTCAATGAAGCGAATAGAAAGCATTGTTCTGATTTTATCAAACCGCCTTTCATACCATAATGCGACAGATTCCCGTTTAATTCTACATAAGAAAGCCTGATATTCCAAAAACTCGTGTTTTATGGAAATGCAAGTAATAGGTTTGAAAGAAAATTATTACATTTTTGCTCGGTTTAAGCTCGAAACAGAAAAAAGTTACTGCAGAATCATTAACATCAATCAGCGAAGATTATTTTTCTGAATTTTAGTTTAGTGTTTGAATTGGATTATCTCCCCTTGGGAAATTAATTGGTTACGTTACTCCAAGTTACTGCCTGAAGCTAAACAATTAAAGCTTATAGACTAAACAAACAGATATTGTTTGATCTGAGAACGAAATATCTAACACCTGCGATGACAGTCAGTAAATAAATACGACAGTTTATCAAAAAATAGGCTGGTATTATTGATGAAACAATTTACCTGTATCAGTCAATATGTAAACAGCTATAAAGGCGATGCACTAACAGATGTTAATGACAATAGTTATCTGTTTTAGTGGAATTGTAATCCTCCCCAGGGTATCACTGATTATTGGGGTACTTAATCAGATATCAAATATTGATATAACTCTTGATCGATGTGTAACATTATCATGTGTCCAACATAACAAAATACACTAATATGTAGAAATCTGTGAAACTAATTGTCTTCCATATGGCGATAACATCAATCGTTTAATCTGAGTTCCTCCTCCTTCAGATCGGTTAGCCACGGACATTGCTACTCGTTGTTGAGAGCTGATAAGTGACACTTGCCGATAACACTCGCCATCATCTCAGCTGTGCTTATAACACCGACTACAAGCTTTGTTGATACCTGTCGTCAACTGATCACAAACCATACAGATCACAGTACACACTATAACGTGACTTTAGTACATTATCAAAGTAATGTAAATACACAGGACACAAAATATAGAAAAGATTCTCTTATTGATGTAAATGCTGTAAGTAATGGGAGTCTGAAGTTGGTTCCCAATTCCTAGTTCCGGAATTCTGAACCAGATCATTGTTCCGTTTATAAAAAGAAACTGGGAACCAGATACTAATTCCGTTTATCAAAGGAACTGGAAATTAGATCGTAGTTCCGTTTAACCTTATCTTTGATCTGGTTTCCAGTTCCATTTTAAAACCGGATCAAGCACCTAGGAACGGACTCCATGCCTCCGTAAATATTTTACAAAATAAAGAGTTTAAACATCAATTAAAACTAAACGAAATGCAAGAGGAACATTAAATTGTATTTACTTAAAACTATGTAGCTCAAATATTCATTTCATTACAAATTAAACATTGTTAATCCCATGTCACGTTCTTGGACAATTGCAATGTGATGACGTTGGCGTTAAAAATACAGATCAATTGGTTTGATCCCAGTAAAATGAGAGTACATTTTTATGAAATATGTTTTCTGCAATCTATGAAGGACCGTGCGGAGAACATGTTCCTGTTCGTGCGTCGTTGGTCGTCAATTTACTTTTCACATTTTAACTTCTTCTTAAGAACCGCTAAGCCGATTCAAACTAAACGTGTTCACTAGGATGTCCATGAACGGGTAAACTTTGTGTCCACTGAGGTCAACGGCGCGGAGCAAACACGGTGGAAACATTTTATTTTTTAAAATTTCTCTCTTGGAAGCCAGAATTTACTAAGTACTTAAAATAGTTGTAATGTAAGAGAGTATCTCTAGCTAAATAGCAAACTTTGTGGTCTATAGATGTACCATTTAGCTTCCAGGGACGTACGAATTTTTTGGGTGGAGCCAAATACATGTACCAGTTTTAGATTTTGAGGAAACTGCACTATCCAGAGAGAAATGTTATTATACTTTGGTATTTGAACTCACTGCCTCTTGTCATCTTGATTTTATCAAAGATCACAGAAAGATCGTGATGTTGGCATCATAAAACCTTCATTAATTAACTTTATATAATGATCATATTACTGACTCATTCATTACTTGCCGTAAACGAAGAATACGATTTCACTGTCAATCGATTTAAAGCATTTTCTGCCAACCCAACCATCTTATCCTTAAATTACGAGAGAAATATATACTGTATGCAATTTCTAGGAAAAACCCCTTCAAACCTTTGTTTTTGATTGTGACTATAGGTTCATCTATATGTTCTTATGGAAAACAAATGAAAGAACATATTTTTGCAGGATGAAAATTTTAAACTGAAAAAAAAGTGCAACAAAGAGTGGTACTCCATAACCAACGCTATTTATTTCATCAACACCAATGTACCGACAATGTAGAAATGAGGTATGCAGGACACATGTCTACTCATTAATTGTAAAATTAAACAAGTCATTAAGATTTGAAGGGTTTTGTGAGTGTACTTTGAGGATAATTGATTCAGGAACATAATTAGAGTGGACTACTTTATATTCCGAAGAGCTTTTAGAAATAATTCAACAAAAACCAGATCTGGGTCCGTTTAACTAACATCAACTTAACGATATTTCAAATAACCCACATTTAGTGACGGTACACTTTTTGTCACAGCTATAGCTATGTATTACAGGTCAACCGGGAGACAAATGAATTCTGAAATCCATGGCAGGATTCCGTACAGTGCAGCAAGGTAGCAATGTCTTACGACATTTTGTCTTTCATCAAACTGTAAAAAAAATGTTGAAATTTATATAAACTTATATATGATCAATGAAGTAATAACGACACTACGGAAAAGTGGATTGTCAAATTTTCGAGGAAACCTGCCTCTTTATAAAGACACAAATATTAGAGAGATTATATCACATTCATAGAACATAAAACAAATAAAAAGTTTTACTCTAAAATCGAGAACGGTAGTGTAAATTTAGGTGTCTCGATAATCCCTGCAGCCAATGGACACGGAAGGCCCTTTATAAGAAGCGAAAACTATCTTAAGTTGTTGTATGAAAGACTGACGCAGCATACATATATATTTTTATTTATCCCGCAACTGGCACCGCCGTTGTTGGAATACACCTTCCACATATATTTTTGCTGTATATTCGGCAGTGACAGGAAGCAACTGTATTTTACCACGTGCGATAATTCGACAGAATTACTCTCTGAATTTACTTAAATATCACGTTTAGAAACATAAATAGTTGTTGAAATAAGCGATTTGACATGCTATGATGAACAAGTTGATTCATGAAAATTCATAAAATCGCTATTATATCCAATGAAATCTGGAACTATGTTCCGCGCGGAGCAATTATTTCGGGGTCAGTCATTAGGCAAAATTCAACGTAAAGATTGAACAACAGAACTGTTTAAGTTTCAGTAGTATGATTTTCAATCAGAGCTGAAAGATAAATAGAATACATGTCCAGTGTCTTAAAATATATGCTGCATTTTGGCTCGGAACAGAAAGACAAAAGAGGCGAGCCTCTGGCGAGCGACTTATGGCTTTCTTCACCATCGCCAAAATACAGCTTACATTTTAAGACACAGACCATGTATTCGCTATATATATAATTTTACATCAGAAAAATAACGGCTTGTGTAAATACGTATAAAGTAGATAACATAAACAATAAAAATCAACCTTTTTATAAAAAGATAGAAACATCATTGCACGAACATTGTAATCATTACTAGTAGCTTAATCGTACTGATTCAACATTCTGTTAACAGAAGATATATTCTGAATATATAATGCGTTTTTCTTCGTAGGATGCCAACTGTCATAGTGAATTTGTTCTAATTCATTCTGCTTTAACTTCAACTCTCCGACAACCCCCCCTCCTCCCTCACACACACACACACATCTCTCGCTCTCTTCCTCTTTCTTCCCCTCTCTTCCCCCTCTCCCTCCCTCTCTCCTTCTCTCTCTCTCTCTCTCTCTCTCTCTCTCTCTCTCTCTCTCTCTCTCTCTCTCTCTCTCTCTCTCTCTCTCTCTCTCTCTCTCTCTCTCTCTCTCTCTCTCTCTCTCTCTCTCTCTCTCTCTCTCTCTCTCTCTCCTCCCTCCCCCTTTCTCTCTCCCCCTCCCTCTCCTTTAGAAAGTTACTTTATTCTTTATTCACAGCCGCCCGCGGACGTCCCCTCTCACGACGACACCATACCATTTGACAAATAACACTTCTAGAGCTGGAACCGCCTTAAGCAACAATGCAGCGGCGATGACCATGTTATTATTTTGCCAAAATATGAATTATATTTTACTTATTCCTCTACTTTGAAAACAACTTTGTGTACCTATATATCACTGCACCTTCAAATAAATAGTTTGTTTGTGAATACTGTCAATGCCTGTAAAACAGACAGATTCCATACGTCGGTATCAACAGAACAAAAACACAGTCCCTGTATACTGCAAAATATAAGTTAAAATGATGAATCAAATTTAAAATACGACACAACAACTTCCAATTGACTTTTATTAAACTTGAAGTGGGTGTCTGACAGCTGTAGAACACATGTTCGTCTGAGGTCTATATGGGAAAACTGCTTATCAATAACACCGCTGATCAAATTAGTAGATAAATCGTTTGCTGAGTTAAATATCGATTGGTATTTTTGTTTTCAAAAATGAAAAAAAAAAACTTAAACAGGATGGTTGTATTTTTTAAGATTCATTCTCAAAGGTTGCTAACAGAGCTTTCACTCCTACCCACTCTCATTTGGCTAAGAGAGAATATAGTCTGGCTTCATCTCTCATCCATCGTTGAACAAAATAGATATAATTCAGAACCTTGGGAGGATGATCTACAATGCTGTACATTGTTTTTGAGAGGTGTCTTGTAGGCCATTGGTAGGTATAAATGATTTTTGCTGTTCGTGACTCCATGTCCATTTAATGTCAAAACTGTGTTACAAAAAACGCTGTCATAGAACGCGCTGATAGTGAAGGACCGCATTTCAATATCGTGTTAAGTGAATGTCATAATTCGGTTAGGGGAGTGTTTCACTTCACTCTATTACATTATACAGAAAACAGGATGATCAAAGGGGCGAAAACAAACCACCAAAGAGAAGGAAGGGATTAAGTGGCATTAGGTCAATCTGTCATTCCCTGAACAAGACGAGATGGTAACATGATCGTGGAAACTTGGAAAGTAGCTAACAGTGGTAGGTGAGCCTTCCCATATTGTATCATGATTTCTGAAAATCGTGTAGATCGTTTAGTTTCATATAACAAGTGAGTATGTCATTAGATTTATTAATGCATATATATGGTCTAACATGAGCTTTCATTTCATTATTTTAAATCACGTTTCACGTCATACGTGAAGTCAGTTTAGCTCAATTCTTCCTCGTTGTGTCGATTTGGAGGTGGGGTTATATTGATATGTCGGTATTTTATGGTTTTTATTGTTATTTTCAGAAGCAATTTCATTACTTGTCTTTCATTGTACTGTTTAACGGATTAATTATGAGTAAGCACATGTATGAAGTGATATTTAAACCGTTTGTTATTGTATCCGTTTGGCAATGCATGTTTGTTTTCCAGTTCATTATCACTGCAGTCAAATATTCCGTGCGTTTGGGAATAGTATTTTGATATGATTGCAACTTCAGAATAATACAAATCAATTATTAAGGAAAACAATTTATTTCAATAAACGAGAAATGAGAAAGTATATCACCCTTGAAGGTGACATATAACAGCAGCGTCTAACGTGCGATGACGAACCAGGGCGTGCCAGGTCAACCACACAGGCGGCCGTGCGGGGCCATTACACACTCCTAATTGACCAAGTACACTTTCGTTTTCCCTGACCTGCCTACTTCTAGTGCACTTATCCGTCCAAATACACTTGTTCTGTGTATGCTCCCTTCTAGTCTTAATACGCTTCTTCCGAGTTGGTTCCCTTTTACATCATACAGCCAGAATTCGTATCGAGTCTGTTCATCTTAAGGAAGTTTACTGCACTGTACAGATTGATTTCAAATCAAATGTATTGACATAGATGGTTCACATCATAATGACAACAAACTATATTGACAACACAACATAGAGGTCGACGTTAACTGCCATCAGGAATAGTAAAGCGATAGCGCATGGGGAAGTAAACAAGTTGTAACGGGTTATTGTTCAATGCAATCCTTTACAAAGGACCAATGTTGAAGTTGAATGTGATTGGAGACATTTGACAGCAATATCGTAAACCAAACTCAAAATCGATGAAACGAAAGCAAGCATGGGCAAAAGAAAGACTAACACAGATACTTGAAAGAAGAACAAGGATAAATAAGACCAGGTGTACCGGAAGAGTAAGCGTCTTCTGCTTCACTGACGACAACCGTCAATACAAATCTTGGTCGAGACAAGAAAGAAAATATGAACAAAAGAAGGATTTACAAGTAGACTTCTGAAAATTATAAGGGAAACTAAATCAGACATTTCTAAAAAGGTAAGAGTCTTCTGCTTTGTCGAACGACACTCGTCATATAATTGTAATAGTGTGACGTTCTCATAATGAGAATCACGGCAGTAGTAACGGAATCACAAAGATAGTAACGAGGATCAAACACATCGAATTTCATATCTCAACTTTTCGAGTAATATCATGATATCGACCGATTCTAGAGAGGTCTAACTCTGCCTGCTTCGCGCGAAACATCTTGATCACCATTAGGTTAATACAAGATGATCAGTGAGTTAATCTCAAGGAAATGAAGTGTGCACTGGTAAAACTTTCAAATCATCATATCTGATCTTTAGGTTGACTGCAAAGTGCCATAGTTTGTCATGTGTTAGAGTTGATTTTAAAGTGATTTATACTTGTAATTTTTTTTTAAAATTCAGTAACAATTTACAATTTAAGTGGTCAGTAATTTTCATAATGACGGAGATCGACTTTAAACATCGCATTTTTTTCTTCATATGCGAAATCATTTTTAAAAATAAAAATCTGCAAAAATATCAAGAAGATTGAGACGAAATAAGGTTGGAATAATAATGTGATATACTTATAAGAACCAAAACAATATCATCTTTTATCAACTTGCATTTAAATGGATCGTTACCATAAGGTACCATAAGATTGAGAGCAGCGTGCTGACGATTGGGTGTTTTTTTCAGCAGTATAAATTCTGCGCCTGTCCTTGTTAAAACATTATTAGTAGAAAACCATGTTTAACAATGATATGGTGTAAAACTACACCGTACTGTTGGTTAGGGCGAGTTTAACACACTTTCTAGTTACGTTAACGATATTTAATATCCCTATAGAAAATAGTGTTGATTGATAGGTTTGCATTACAGATATCGATTTCTGAACCAATTGTTGTAACAAGCCATTTCAGTACACTGATTGTCCGTGAGCCTTGTTCAGCAAAATACACAATCAGCCAGTAAAGGCGAATAATCTCTGCTTCTAAAAGAACATTCCGCCTTCTTGCACGAAGCTTTTTCCTCATCACGATGCTCTTGTGTGACACACACTTTTATCCGTAAACAGACAGCATCTTTCCTCTCCAAATTTCGATGAATTCGACGAGTTGCATATATATACTTATTTATCATATTGTACATTTTGTAAAAAAAAAAAATAAATAAAGAAAGAAAAAATGATTATTAAAAACTAAAAACAATGCTTCTTGGACATCATGGATCTCAAAATGACACATTTTCGGCAAAATATGAAACTTCCGTATAAAAAATGAACAACACGAAAGAAATTTTACTTGAAAGTTTTCTTTAAGGTTTTATATACATGTCAATCCTTATCATTACTTAGTAAATTCTGATTTGTTTATCGCTGAAGTTTAGAGAGAGTAAAATTAATTGTACAGGTCCTACAAAAACACATCTTCAAGTTTACGCCAACTACTCCTTAACAATAGTCACGAAGTACGCATGTTCTATTCGTAAACACACGTACATATAGAACGAACTATATCCGGTTTACGTCGAAATAGTTTTATAATTGACCCGAATGACTCAAAAGGAAGCTCATTCGCTCTTCGTTTAAATTCAACGTCCGTTTAATTCTAGGATACTTTCACAATAGTGTAAACAAATTAAATAATTTAGTATTGTTTGAAAATTATTAATGCTCAAAAACTGCAAGTCTTTAAAGGCCCTTCGTCTCTCCATACCGCGGCGTCAAAGAGAGATGAAAGTCAACAGTTATGGTGAATGAACGTTAGGAGCCAGGTTGACCTATCATAAACCGTACCGTAGATGCTATGATTGTCCCGGATAATTCCCTTTGAACACCTCTGATACTAAAAAGATACTCAGTTTCTCGCATCGTAAAACCGACGATGAGGACTTTAGAAGGCGGGCTCATCAATGATTCAACGGTCGCAGCTGGCATGCAGTCAAGATCTCGCGAGAGTCACGAGACTTGGGACGTTCGTAATGACATTTGTAAGGACAGAAATTTACACAGACAAATTCAAATGTTAAACATATCTATTTAAAAAATATCGAGTCCGTGGTTAACACGTTGGCCAAAATAAAAGGTTAGCAAGCAAATTCAATGAATTTCCAAATGGACCACTCGGTAGATAATGAAGTATTGTTAATTATAGAAATTCTTGTCGCTGAATGGAGACTTGTTATGAAAGAGAGACAATGGAATACCTAGTGCGATGCGGGGGACTTAATTCTCTGTCGGAGAAAGGGCAGTCACTGTATTGTGTAGACGCCACCCATGTCAGTGAAACTGATTACGCACAAATATGGTTTTTACTCTGGCAATTCATCAATTTCAAAATGATTAAGTGGATATAAATACTAGGGAATCAGACCGACGGAAGTAAACTAATTGACCGCTCGTGCGATATCAGACGGACTTGTACAGGGGTAAATCAGCCAAAATCATCAACTTAATGACGTCACGTGTACAGAATAGTCTAGAGATGTTTGTATATATTTTTGTTTGCTACTTGCTTGGTTTGTTCCTCGCCGTCTAGATTGACGTTTGTTGTTTCCGAAGTATACAAAGACGACATATTTCAAGTGAAACCTTACAAAAAGAAAAAAAATGGTAAAGACAAGATGGTGAAAACACTTTGTTTTGTTGTCTAAAACTAAAAACAGTCACAATCACTGCGATTGTAATGGATTAAGTTCCAAAGAATTCACATATAGTGTCCCTGTGTAACTGCAGAAAAGACGTAGGCGTGTATGAAATTCCTACCACGATATTCATTGTACTGTTCACATCCGAAATATCTTTATTGTGTAAAAAAATGTTTTACATTATTAACGAAGTCAAGTTTACCTAAAAAATTGTTAAGGAAGTTTACAGGGGTAATTCGAACAGAAATGACAGTTATCTTCGTGTTATCACACACTCCAGGATCAAATCGAAAATATATATAATGGAGGAGTTATTTAAAACATTGTGGATACAAATATGAAATAAAAGTTGTTAATGAAACAGGTTAAACCGTTGAATATCCTATCTTATTGTTTATAAAACTTTTCTATATAACTATACCTAAAACGATAAACATCAGAAGATCTGGGTTTTTTTTTGTTAATATTCATACTTGAACTAAAACATAAAACACAGTAACTTGACTTTGTTTTAAAATGGCGTCCGTGACGTAAGAGATCGTGGTGGAAAGGCCGTAAAAACTGATGACATCAGAAAAATAACACTTTAATTTTTATCGCTTTTTAAACAGTAGGCTTCATCAGCTTTCGACCTCCATGTAAACCATTAAAGATCATACATGTATGTACCAAGTAGTACTTACATATAAATAAGATGTAAAATAAATTAACAATGGAGAGAACATCATCAGCGAAATATTAGAAAGCCGTCGCTTAAAGACATCCAGATACCCTGGTGACGATTAAGTATATGGGCCAAAGTTAGGTCAAAGCGGATATCTATATCTAACACTGTGGTATATCTCTATATCTAACACTGTGTTATTTCTCTATATCTAACACTGTGGTATATCTCTATATCTAACACTGTGGTATATCTCTATATCTAACACTGTGTTATTTCTCTATATCTAACACTATATCTATATATAACACTGTGGTATATCTCTATATCTAACACTGTGGTATATCTCTATATCTAACACTGTGGTATATCTCTAAATCTAACGCTGTGGTATATCTCTATATCTAACGCTGTGGTATATCTCTATATCTAACACTGTGGTATATCTCTATATCTAACACTGTGGTATATCTCTATATCTAACACTGTGGTATATCTCTATATCTAACACTGTGGTATATCTCTATATCTAACACTGTGGTATATCTCTATATCTAACACTGTGGTATATATCTATATCTAACACTGTGGTATATCTCTATATCTAACACTGTGGTATATCTATATCTAACACTGTGGTATATCTCTATATCTAACACTGTGGTATATCTCTATATCTAACACTGTGGTATATCTCTATATCTAACACTGTGGTATATCTCTATATCTAACTCTGTGGTATATCTCTATCTCTATATCTATACACTGTGGTATATCTCTATATCTAACACTGTGGTATATCTCTATATCTAACACTGTGGTATATCTCTATATCTAACACTGTGGTATATCTCTATATCTAACACTGTGGTATATCTCTATATCTAACACCGTGGTATATCTCTATATCTAACGCTGTGGTATATCTCTATATCTAACACTGTGGTATATCTCTATATCTAACGTGTGTTGTATCTCTATATCTAACACTGTGTTATTTCTCTATATCTAACGCTGTGGTATATATCTATATCTAATGCTGTGGTATATCTCTATATCTAACACTGTGGTATATCTCTATATCTAACACTGTGGTATATCTATATATAACACTGTGGTATATCTCTATATCTAACACTGTGTTATTTCTCTATATCTAACACCGTGGTATATCTCTATATCTAACGCTGTGGTATATCTCTATATCTAACACTGTGGTATATCTCTATATCTAACGTGTGTTGTATCTCTATATCTAACACTGTGGTATATCTCTATATCTAACGGTGTGGTATATATCTATATCTAACGCTGTGGTATGTCTCTATATCTAACACTGTGGTATATCTCTATATCTAACACTGTGGTATATCTCTATATCTAACACTGTGGTATATCTCTATATCTAACACTGTGGTATATCTCTATATCTAACGCTGTGGTATATCTCTATATCTAACACTGTGGTATATCTCTATATCTAACACTGTGGTATATCTCTATATCTAACACTGTGGTATATCTCTATATCTAACGCTGTGGTATATCTCTATATCTAACACTGTGGTATATCTCTATATCTAACACTGTGGTATATCTCTATATCTAACACTGTGGTATATCTCTATATCTAACGCTGTGGTATGTCTCTATATCTAACGCAGTGGTATACTTAATTAATATGTCTAACAATGTACCATAATTTATCAGTATCTCTATCGCCGTGGTATATTTCAAACACTTTCCTTTTCGCCTGAGTACTTACCGATTCTGTGGTGACCTTTGCTTTATGAGTAAAGAAGAAAAACTATGAGTTTTATTGACATATATTTGAAACCTTGGAACAGCGGAAAAATCAATTCAACACGCAAACGGAAGCAGACCGAGATAGAAAGCTCGTGGAGGTATAAGTTCCACTTAACACAGCTATAAATATTGTCTAAAACAGACCCTTACTTCCTTAATTGGTATTTTAGAATCACTATTTGTAAATATAATGATTTGAGCATCCAACATTGAAAAAATAACACGATTTAGACATCGATTGATAAAGACAAAGTGTAATATTTATGTGTTTCGCCTCCCCGAGGTAAGAAGCCAGACGGTACATTCAACACTAAAACCAGATCACCTTGGAATTATTTGCACTTTTAACGAGGATCTTTATTCTATGCTTGATACCAGGATTTTTTCAGCGCCAGCCAGAAATCTTTCATTAGATTCTTGAATAAAGTGACAACTGTTACTCGTTGTCACCCAGAGCGGTACTGCTAAATGATCGTTTTCTGTTGGAATCGGACAAGTGCAACCGACGGAGGCACCGTCAAGCGCTCAAACTTGACCTGATTTATCACGTGACCAGCTTGTAATGGTCAATTAGGAAGAGAAAACCAACGTACATGGTTGAAGTGTGAGTGACATCAGTATGACCGAGTCCATGTGTCACCAACCTACGAAAGCTTGTGTCACAACGTTTGATCGATATTTCATTCCAATTTTGTAAATATTGACGAGATGGCATATTTTGTAAATAATAAATAATATATTTACAAATAACCAGTAAAAACGTAATACTTTATGTGACAATTATACCGTAGTGTAAATACTTGAACTTTATTATTACAGACGCTTGCCCTTCCGGAACACCAGGTCCCGGTTGTTCAAAGGTTAGTTAGAGTTAATTAGTGGTTAGTGGGAAAATACATATTGTTGCTACTGATAAACACAAAATATCAAAGCGAAACTAAACATCCAAAACATCAATCTGATCTCTTGTAATAAATCTACAACTATAAAATGATAAAAGATGTTCCTAGTTTCGTTTATTTCATATGTGAAATTTTTCACTACCCAGTGGTTACTTTAAATCGGTACTGGTCTTATTCTCCTTGGATTGATTCATGAGCCTCCATGTAAATATTTCTTTTGTAAATATTTTGCCCTACTTTCACCGAATTTAAAGTCTTTTGATAGGTCAGTATATATATAGATATTCTGTAGCACCAGGATGTTCATAAAGGGCATTTTCTTCGTTTAAAAAAATTAGCACCCGGACATGTTTCTACAACTACAAATATTTACATCCACGTTAAATATGTAGTTCCTTTAAGGCTGATACATATATATATTTATCAAAACAAAAATATTCTATCTACTTTTTCTTTATATGATGCAAACTATGGGGACGAATTCAGGTGAAATATGTAAAGGATTTTAATTAAATTAAATCAAAATAAATCAAATCAATTTTAATTAATATTCGTAAAATATAAGTAGAAGATTGATTTCTACATTTGATAGAATTGCTGTACGGACCACCCATGTCACCGATCAATCTACCCTATCAAACATACACCTTTAACTTAATTATTGTAATTACTTGAACTGGTTCTCAATTAGACACACGTGTCGACAGTCTGACGTCGCATCGGTTTGCTGGACACGTGCAAAATACTCACAATTACCCGGATTATGTCGATAGTCGGTACTACCGCTTCCCGGGATGTCACGAGGTCCACAATTCTAAACAATATGTTTGAATATTTGTTTTTATTTCTTTGATTTGTTTAATATTTCATAATGTCGACAGAGATATCACATAAACAAATTAATTTCTCATTAACTCTAATATTTTGAGAAAACGAGAGAAAAAAAATCACTCTCATGTGTGAGAATTATGTGAATATCGTCCAAGCGAGATCTGGATGATGTGGATACGCTCTCAGAAGTATGAAGTCGAGATATCGTCTAAATGTCTTGTTAGTGAAAAATGCTTTATCATGCGAACAGGTGATGTTGAATATCTTGTAGTCAAACGTCGCCGTGATGACATAGCTGCACGGAGACATACACCTGAATCAAATGATTAATTGGCCTTATAGAAGATAGTTCAAAGACGATCGATGGATATCAGAGGTAACATGATTTTTTATTATCTAAATTATGAAGTTCGCGGTTAATAAATTTAATCAATTTCTTATCTTTACACAAAACTTAAACCAGTGAATTGTTACATATCCTTCCTGTCTCTCTGTCGACAGTACATGTATATGTCTGATGTTCAGAAGCCAGGAGCTGAGATGTAATAATGTACCATTTCGTTTCTTTGATAAGACAATTAGCTACAATTAGTTTCTTATGCCCGTCTCCGGCGCCGAGATGTAACAAGAGCCGTAATTAATCGTACCGGAAATCGTTTTTGGTTTTAATTTTAGACATGTGTTTCCTGTTGTTAAATTGCAGCCACAAAACTATACACGTAAAAAGTCTATACCCCTAGCTAAGGACTTAACTAATGACACTATAACAGGGAAGTGCCATTTTCCACACACTATTACACCTTACAGCAGTCCTGATAACATCGATTCGTAAAACGTTCAATTGGATTAAATGAATGCGAGACGATGTCCTGTACTACATAACATTTGCTACCCTTACCAGTTAATATTCTAAGCTAAAGTTACTTTTATTGAAATACCGACGAGATATCCCCCAACAAAGGATGATTACCGCATCAAAAATATTCATATTTTGTTGTTTAAATGTTGAAAGTAAGCTCAAGGCATCCCCGCGTTCTGGATGACCTATACCAATTCCGGGCGTTGGCTCTTTATTACTGTCTTTTCTAGGTAACATCGGGATACATTTTAATTATAAGCGTCCATTCGTCTGAGGTCAGCATCACGCATGGTGAATGAAAACCAGACCCAGTCCCAAGTATTCAATGCATGAAAGAATGAAGCGTTGTGTACAGAAAAAGATATGACGAAACTTTTCAACCTAAAGCGTCACTGGGCAAAGCAGAGCATGAATATGATGATTTTTCATTAAGTGTAAACCACGGATGTGTAATTTCTGGAAGTCAAGAACCTCACTATTGATTTTTAAATTCAATTCTCCTTGGAAATTACCTATACACGTTTTCGATGTTCTTTCAAAATTATTAAAAATGACGAAATTTATTGAATCCAGGAGTTTAGGCACCTCTTGATCGGATTTCTAACATTACTCTTGAGTAGTTTTTATTTTTCTGCCGCCTCCTAGGTTTTAATATTTCAGTTCTTAACTTTACTGACGAGTCCTTGAAGGACGAAACAGTTGTATGTTGCACTTAGAGTTAGTATATAGGTAGAGTGTATCTAATCTTGATTTGCATTTCACACTGTAATGGGTGCTGTGCAATTTTTGTGTCATTTGTACAATTTTCACGGTCTTCAAAAAACAAAAAAAAAAACAAACAAACAAAACAAAAAAACCCAGAAAATACTGACCATACTCGATATGCCTTAGAAGGCAAATTAGGAAAAACGGAGGAGATTTATACTATAACTACAAAAGTACAAGGAGAGAAAAAATGTGTTCCGGAAGGGTGAGCGTCATTTGCATGTAAGATTCATGCTGACATTATGAAAACAAACCCAAGAAATCATACAGATCATTTTTCTCATATTGTCCTCAGTCTTAATTGGAATGCAATTACTTGTTGTTTGTGGTTCGTCGAGAAAAATTCTTAAAGATCGAATTTGTTGCGACGTGTCAACACTCGGGAAGTATTTCCGTCTTTTTTTACAGTGAAGTGGGTTGTGATATCATTTGCACGCGTTATAAGTCAAATTCATGCTCAAAATCAAAATATAATATCAAAATTATTCACCCCGGACAGAATTATAGTACAAATAGTTGAAAAGAATTAATGGAATTATACTGAAAACACAAGAAAAACTAGATTTAATGGGTCTCATTCTAACTCCACATCAAATAAAAGGAATATCAGTCCATTTATACAACTCACAGGATTTAGAACATAGAGGTAATCGGCAGAATAAACTACTTCATGGCACGACAAAGCAAAACAGGAAGCTCCAGAGAACTATTCCCGCATTTACAATCCATGAGAGTGAGAAACTTTTCGAGATGTCTGGATTTGGTGCAAACTCCCGGTAGTCTTTGATGACAGCGTCCTTTTTAATCTGTTTGCGCAAAATATCTCTGATTCCTGCACAAATGTAGATAGACATTTTTTAACACGTTGCTTCTTGGAGAACGCAGTATATTTCTGGTCATCATCATAATATCGTTAGGACACACTATATTTACATATGGATTGTAAGGAATTGTGTTGTTTTCAGAGTCATTGTCATACAAACATGTATATTTATCTTTAATGGGGTAATATTAGTCGAATTCGACATCGGGTTTCTTCAAGTTTGATAGGTTAGAAATGGCTTACATGGTATAGCATTTGGTTTTTCGTTTAACTCTTGATAGTCAAGATACCAAATGTTTGTTAATGATTAAAGTTTGTGGCGGAATGAATTCCCTTGTTAGAATCTCTTGCGCTACAATTTAAATCTCGTTAATGTACCGCGAGATTTCGTAGGCATATGACATTGTGGCGTCGCAAATCATG
Source organism: Ylistrum balloti (assembly GCF_031769215.1). Taxonomy (NCBI): domain Eukaryota; kingdom Metazoa; phylum Mollusca; class Bivalvia; order Pectinida; family Pectinidae; genus Ylistrum; species Ylistrum balloti. The sequence continues at coordinate 88,577 of NW_026782890.1, forward strand.
AACGGCTCATCAAAATACCGCGAGATTTCGGAGACAAATGATCTATTGTGGCATCGCAGATCATGAACGGCAATAACCAGCAGTTTGATATTTGCCGTCATGCTTCATGACTTGTTTAAAATCGCCTTCATTTCAAAAGAGTTCCAAATCTCGTTTTCTGGGGGGGTTTTTTGATGGATTTTTTGTGTGTGTGTGTTTTTTTTTTATCATAATGAAACTGTCAGTGGATTTATATTTATTCCTCTGTCTATTTCAACCTACGTAACCGGTATCTGCATTCTTGTACCACTGTGTAAATCAAGAAAGTACAAGGTTTATTTGAAAGCCCTGATCGTAACACCGCCGCCGTTCATTGCTTCTAGTGTTAAACACCTACGGAGACCGCACGTGCCACTAGGTGTGTCTCGTGCACGGTTTTTATTCAAACATTATTACAGTTACTGCACCTTGTAAATTTAGTTTTTAGACGAAGCGGGCGGAATATAAAGACCTCCGGGGTGCTCTAAAACAAATCAACTGATGGGTTTTCGTTGTGTTGGGAAAGTTATTGCATTATATACGAAGACATGCAAAGATCTACACTGTTTTTTAGACGAAGCCTGTTTGTATATATATAATCAGTATTATTTGACTCATCGTTATAAACAATTGCAGTGAGGTAGATGATTAAATATTTCCTGACATTTTTGAGATTGTACCCAAGACACAGTGAAAAGCCACTTTCAATACAATTTACAATTAGATACATTTTTCAAATAACGTATAAATCTGCACCATACAACTGTTGGTCCTAGGACTCGTCAGTGATGCTAAAGGCCCAATAGTTGAAATATTATACAAAAGACACACAAGTGAATAACACCTTTTGATATTAATTTAGGGTTAAAGACAGCAGAGCCAAATAATGAAGAAATCTGCACCATACAACCGTTTCGTCCTTCTGGGACTAGAAGAAAGCCGAGGAATACCCAAAGTAATTGGAAGAAAAGTCAAACTTTCGACGGGAAGGTGCAGTCCAATAATTAAATAGATTTCGTGATTTTCATATACCGGAAAGTCAAGTACAGGTGTATATTCTGACCATTGTCACTATTTCAATAAACTACCAGCAATGTCTACCACTTGCAATCTCCAACACTGCACAAAACTAATGGTTTTTGTGAGAGGACTACCTGTACACAAATAAGCTGAATACTAAATAAGTTCTTTACCATCGTTTGTTTTGGAATATACGTCTTCCGGCCAAAGATGGTCATTTGGCGGAGTATCAAATGATGATAGAGGTCAGTGGCAGACCACTTTGTTATGTTATACTGAAATATCTTTACGTGGAGACGGTAGCAGGACATTCCATCCAAGCCATTACAGAGACTGGACTTACTAGTCCACGTGCATGCTAGGCAACGTTAGGAGCAAACAGAACACGAGCTGCGATTATAATGACTTTGGCATGTTACGGTATGGTGACAGAACGTATGATTTAGTGGGCCGAAGCCATTATCAAGGTCAAAAGTGAGGTACATGTTGTTGCAAGTGTGACAATGAGATGAAAGACGATCTTATATATTTTGCCCTAGTTTTATGGAATTTGAGTTTGAATTATGATTTTGTCGCCACGTTTGTATTTGAGATCCAAAGTTCAGTAGCCACTTTGGATTATGAAATGGAGACACAGTAAGTGTCTTTCTTACGCCCTACCTGCAAAACAGGTTTACAGCATACAACGTAAGGGACTATATATATCAGCGGAATTGTTATTCGAATCCTGAAATTTTGCTTACATAGATTCTATCAATGAAATAGACTTTCCGAAAAGAATTCATATATATAAAATCTTGAATCCCCAATAACTGACAACGAATCAGCTGCAGACCAGAGTCTATTTTCTGGACCCCTTTTCTGGCCCCCTTTTCTGGCCCCCTTTTCTATTTCAAGTCTATTAGACGCCTTTTCTGTAAGAAGTTCACCAGTGTTACCGGGACATGGGGACCAGTTAAAGAGTTCACGCTTCTTTCGTAACGAATGTGAGTGGTGTGATTTATATTATGTTATTGTAATTTTAAATGACTCTAACTAGTGAAATAACAGGATATAAAAATCTCATAAAGGATCGCTTCACATCAAATTATTGAACTCGTGAAATATAAACAACTTCAAATGTCTGTAATTACAAAACCGCTCTGTTGTCCTAGCTCGCTTACATAGGATTGCCTTTATCTTTTGTATTTATAACTACAGGCTAGGGTTTCATATGTACTATCGGCATAGCTTTCTGTGTCATCCATCATACTCTAACCAGCTTCCGGCTGGAAAAAACTTTATGCTAAAGGTTGAGTGAAGGAGTCTTATACGGCCTGATATGATAATTAATGAAATTTAATTAAAACGTCACCGTAAAAGTCAAAGGCCCATGAATATCCTATCTACACGGTATGAGCCGATACTAACAGGCTCATCAATTAATCCTGTAATATTGATGAGCCCCAAAATATTAAAAACGTTAAAATTTGCGAGGCATTGTTGTAAACAAACAAGTGAGAAAAAATATCGCCTCATGCATATTTGATGTGCACAGAGTATGGCCTTCAGTACATTCTCAGCAACAAAAAGTAATTTTGGTGTTGCACAGACCTTAACGCCCATTCTAAAATACTCCTTCGCTAATCCCATTTAGATAATAAAAATTTAACTTTGACACATTGCAGCAAGACTGAAAATAGCCTGGCTAACATGTAGTAACAAAATTGGTTTAATGAATATAAAATGTAGCAAACTAAACAGCAATGTAAAATATTTAGCCGTAAAGCAATTTAACACTAATCACGCGGAAGTCATTCCGCCACGGAAGAAAACTCAACCAAGCGTACAAATTTGTGACGTACTATATACATAAAATCAAAATATACCTTAGGTATTAGGTATGCAAAGGTTTAATGATCGCAACTCCTGACCCCTACCCCACGCATCTTGTTTGCCTATTGAAATTCCTAAATTGATACCCTCCGCACTCCCCCATCCCGGGCCAGAAATAACCATTTCAGAAACAAGTCCATGAATAATATTACTAAATTAATAACATGTTACAACTTCCAAATTTTTGTTCCTGTTTTCTTTTGACTGTTTCTGTAAGAAAACCATATTGTTTTCATATATTTAGTATACAGGCAAAAACCTCAACAACTGTATCTCAATTAGCTGAAAACTTTTGTAGTCTTTCCCACAGTGACCTCATTCGACGTAAAGAAAGGTGGGTGTCAACCATACAAAATACAATCTGTACTGTGTATTGTTTTCATAAAAACCTCGAAATGCGGAAGATGTAGGTGGCGCCACATGAGCGTCATTGACAACGTTAAATTGCAAATTAATTCATTAGTTTGTTCAAACTTATTATTGATTGGTAAATAAAAACATCGTTTACCAAAATCACTTACATGTCTTTTCACATTTAAAACTCTGTTAAAATAGCTTTTATGAATGGAAACAAATTCCCTACATTTACACAAAATATAACAGTGACAAGCAAGACCACGTGATCTGTCGCAAAGTTTAATCGCCGTGCGTTATTCTTATGTATTGATAAATATAAACACTGGATTTGGTGAGCTTCATCTGGAGACTATACAACGTAAGTCTACATATTGACACATATTGTACAACCTGTTATAACTTACAAACAATATCGGTTATGTTTGCATTAGAAAGAAATGTTGATAAGGTTGCTTATTGAACATCATCGCAAAAATTAAGCAAAATCTTTCGTTTGATCTTTGTTTTTATTTGCATAGTATTTGTGATAGTAAGTTAAAATGACTACAGAAATCCGGGACATTTAGGAATCAACAGGCACATTTATCCACGGAAAGAGAATTGATTTTTGCGGACACGGTGACAATAGCGAAACTCAATTACCCATCTCCTTCATACTATGATGCATACCTCTCCAGCCTTGCTTGTCTTAATGGATTGTGTCCTCATTTCTCATAATGATAGGTTTGTTCAGCCCATATTTGTGATATATAGGTTAATCTATGAGTCGGATATGACTTCCATAAAAAAGCCTTATAAAAAATAACTCCTAAAATATAGAATAGCAATGGTCAAAATCTCCTACCTGAGGCAGCATTAATACTGAAACTCATACATCCAAACTAACACCCCTAAATATTGTTGTCCTCCTATTCAGGCAAATTCTGATCAATTCCTTTTTGTCTTCAGAAATTAAAAATGTTCACGTGCAACCATTGCTACTACTATTGTTGTTGTCCACCTTTCGTTAATGTTGCTGTCCAACTGTCACCGATATTGCTGTCCAACTATCTCTAATATTGTTGTCACCTCTTCTTTAATGTTGCTGTACAACTATTTCTAACATTGTTTTCAACCCTTCGTTAATGATGCTGTCCAACTATTTCAAACATTGCTTTCAACCCTTCGTTAATGTTTCTGTCCAACTATTTCTAACATTGTTTTCAATCCGTCGTTAATGTTGCTGTACAACTATTTCTAACATTGGGTTCAACCTTCGTTTATGTTTCTGTACAACTATTGTTAACACTGTTGTCAACCCTTCGTTAATGTATCCTGTATGTAGTTGTACCACTATACTGTCGCCACGTATCTGGTTGTGCTACTTCCTTGTCACCACTTATCTGGTTGTGTCATCATCCTGTCACCATCCTGTCACCGCTTATCTGGTTGTCTTACCATCAAGTCACCACTGTTCTGGTTGTGTCACTCTTCTTACCATTGATCTTGTTGTCCCACTATCCATCCTTGCCATTTCAGTTGTTTCATTATCCAGCCACTACGAATCCCTTGTTATCTTAATCTGTTGTCCCACCCGCCATCCATTGGTATGTTAATCTGGTTGTCCCACTATCTAGTCACCACCAATCTGGTTGTGTCACTATCTAGTCACCACCAATCTGGTTGTGTCACTATCTAGTCACCACCAATCTAGTTGTCCCACTATCTAGTCACCACCAATCTGGTTGTGTCACTATCAAGTCACCACCAATCTGGTTGTCCCACTATCTAGTCACCACCAATCTAGTTGTCCCACTATCTAGTCACCACAAATCTGGTTGTGTCACTATCAAGTCACCACCAATCTGATTGTCCCACTATCTAGTCACCACCAATCTGGTTGTGTCACTATCAAGTCACCACCAATCTGGTTGTGTCACTATCTAGTCACCATCAATCTGGTTGTCCCACTATCTAGTCACCACCAATCTGGTTGTCCCACTATCTAGTCACCACCAATCTGTTTGTGTCACTATCAAGTCACCACCAATCTGGTTGTTTCACTATCTAGTCACCACCAATCTGGTTGTGTCACTATCTAGTCACCATCAATCTGGTTGTCCCACTATCTAGTTACCACCAATCTGGTTGTCCCACTATCTAGTCACCACCAATCTGGTTGTGCCATTATCAAGTCACCACTAATTTAGTTGTCCCAATATCAATTCATCGTTTATCTGGTTGTGTCACTATCAATTCATCGTTTATCTGGTTGTGTCACTATCAATTCATCGTTTATCTGGTTGTGTCACTATCAATTCATCGTTTATCTGGTTGTGTCACTATCAATTCACCGTTTATCTGGTTGTGTCGCTCTTTTGTTAAAATGTACAAATAACAATTCGCTAGTCTGTAGTTAAATTAGCAATGTAAATGACATGACATCCTTTTTCATAGATAAGCATCAAAGGAGGAACCTGCGGGTCTAGGTGCAAATGTTTACATAAGAATTACGTTCAGAAAGGAGTTTGTTATTGTCAGTTTCAGGACTTTGCGTTTTTATATAAAAAATGAATGAATCAAACGTTACGTAAATCATAATACTGTGATAGGAAACAAAATGTCTTTCCCTTACACTACTATACCGCTTTCCTGCACTTTGCCTCGTCCCCTAGGGCTGAACTATTTTTCAATATTCCAAAATGATTCAGTTTAAACAAAACGAAATGTTGGCTTGTCACAGAAAACATGTTTTCATATTTTGACAAAATAAATATCCTCCTCAGATTCTGAAAGGCTTTCACAATTTTTTTTCCAAATCAATCTTTTGATGTAATGATAAGGACCGAAATCCTACATATTCTACAGGAATATCAAATACTGTTACCGAAGATTATGTTCAATAGCCATTGATTTTCTGATATGTGTTACATTCTATAATATTAATCTACCACTCAATATAACCATACATTTTGACATCACTACTCCTATCTGGTTAGTGATGTAGTCGTTCTCATCCCTGAAAATGGCGGAACCTTTGTAACTAAATGTATCGATGGTTTTTTGCCGTGTGTCATGAGCAGGAACAGTACCTATTCAATATCTATAGATGCAACATTTTTGGTAAATAGGAAACATATCATGACGCCTGTTTAATGATTTTTTGCTACTGTCGTGATTTATTGAATTGGTACACGCACAATAAAAACAAAAATCCTATCTGGCGAGATGAACGTGCTAGCAGAACAGCTTTAATAAACAAAACCAAAAACTAAAAGAAAAACCTGATAGATTCGGAAACAATGGTGTTAACATAAATGGTTTAGCAAATTTAAATGATATAGTCCTGAAAACACTGAAGAAAGAACGATCAGTGTAGTGAATGGATTTTACTGTAAAGACGACCCGTATGTTAAAGAATTTGCACACAAAAATAATAAAAAGACAAATCAAATATAATATAGTAACATCTAGAATCACCACAACCCCTGCCCCTACTTCCGGTCCCCGTAGCGGCCATCTTGGAAGTCGGGTCTTGATCCATATCTGTCCTTATTTATTCAATAAAATAAACGAAATATATTATATAAACCGTTATTGAATAAGCATTTACTGCTTCATCGACGACACCTGCCATGTAACCATTCAAGTAGTTAACATCACGTTCTCAAATGAAAAACTAAGTATACAACAACAGAACCAATAGGCAAACTAACGCGCATCAAATATATCCACCTAAATGTCGCACAAAGAAATAGAATATTTCTCAATGGGATCACTTTGGCGACTATCGAATCAACTGTGACATGTAAATACCATAGGTTGGAGATGCATAGACAGTTACTGTCCAGAGATGGAAAATTCACGATAAGGTAATTTAAATCATCGCGCTAATTCTACAGCTTGATGTTATTCAAAGACAAGACGTCATACATATATCTGAAGGTGAAATAAAACGACTTTGTAAGGTTTTTCTATTCTGCTTTGATAAGCTCTTCAATAAATCCAGCCTCTTATGAAGAAAACGTCGGCCAACAGAGGGGTGCAATTGGTTCCCATAGGCATGCCAATAATCAACATGTTAGAACATCTTACCACCAAACCCGACGAAGATGATGTCAACCAGAAACTCGATCATTTTTATGATTTCGTCCTCCGTATAACTCTTCTTTGCTTTGGATGTAAAGTTTACGAAGTGCGCTTCAGTGTAGTCCACAACCATATATTTATACCGCCATTCACCTTTCCTGGAGAGGAAAGCTCTCATAACAAGAGAATGAGGGTTTTCCTTCAGTTTAGAATGGGGTACAGTGGTATACACGGTGGAAAAGTCAAATAGTGCCTGATAGAAGAGGGTGTTGAATTTTTAGTCAAAAGCTCTTTAGAGATCTTTAAAATCCACATACTTCTTGAGTAAACAGTACTACAATAAGACTGTAACCTAGTACCCAGTACGAAGGGAATAAGACCAGGTGTTCCGGAAGAGTAAGTGTATTCTGCTACATTGACGACACCCGCCCTGTAAATCTCGGTTAATCCAAGTAAGTAATGTCACAATCCAAAATGAATGTCACTTTCTCAAGAACAATGTATACAGCAACGGTACCAACAGAAAAAAAAGACTAACGAGCTTCAAACACGTCCAGCTTTATATCGCAAAAATATGAAAATATTTCTCTATCAGAACACGATATGTGACTACGACAATGGAAGTACCATTACAGGATAGACAAAGATACCTATATAACCAGATATACAGGGAGTGCTATCTCCATATATGGAACAGTGTATATAAAACAATCTCGATATCTTGTTTTACATTTGAATGTAAAATATTCCAGTATGCATCGTAGCTTCCCTTTTCGACAAAACCAACACCTGCGGACAGTTGCCTTTTTTATGTGATTTACTCTACCGCGACTAGATAAAAAAAATTGGGCATTACTTCTACTGTAGCCTTTTTTAATTTAGCCGACCATTGGATGTCCATAATTAGTTTCACATTTTAATGTATGTTATTCCTGTGTACATCGCTGCATTCCTCAGCGACAAAAAGAACACCTGTAGAATATATTTTTTTTCAAAGAAATATGATTTACCTTTGCGCAACTCTTTCATAAATTAGGAATCACGTCTACTTTAGCCGCTGAATAACCTTAATCTTGTTTCACATTTTCAATGTATGATATTACAGGAGGAATCGTAGCTTCCATTTTCGACAAAAACAACAATTCCGTACACTTGGTCCATTTGAAAAAAATGTAATATACTTTTACCAACTCAATCATATATTGGTCACCACTTCTACAGCCGTTCTGAGTGTCACTGACCATTGAATACTCTTAATTGGTCAAACTGGACGTTAAGGCGATTTGCGTTTCAAACCTATGTACTATTAATCGACCTGTAGAAATAGCTAATTGAGGTGGCATTTATCAGTGGAAGGTATAGATCACCAACCTCTCGTGATATTTCAATGGCAGAAAATTAACTGAAGGTAAATGTCCTACTACTATAATTAGAATGCAAATTAATAGGTAATAGTTACAGGAAATTGGTCATAAACATAAGGTCATTTCATGGGTATTAGTGAAGTATATAGGTTTATCATTGTACAAGTGATGACTATCAGTCCTGTTAAATGTCTGTTTTCGTGGCTTTTCGAAAATTCTATTTATGGATAAATTCAGCCTAATAATTTGTGAATTAAGAAATCGACAAACATAAATCCACCACGTAAATTAATGGTTTTATTGTAATTTTCATTCTCCAAACACTAATCAGTATCAATGAAAGGATACAGATTATCTGGAAAGTAACGGTACTTTTTCTCGTTTGAACCTTGAAAAGTCGTTTAATTTCACTCTCAGATATATTGATGACGTCATGACTTTAGATTACAAGAAAGTTGAGGACTACGGTCATCGTGTATACCCTGTCATAATCAACGGCTTATCTCGATTTTTCCTACAACGAAACCAACGTGGACGGTGTACGATAAGGATTGTGAATGTTCCATTTCTGGTTTGCAAGATCCCCGCATTCCCAACTTATGGTATTTACATGTTGCAGTTGATACGATAGTCAAGGGCCTGTTCCCATTATCACAATTTCGTGCAAAAAGTCAATTGACGGATAAACTCATAACACAAGGTTAAAAAGATGCAGACTGAGGAAAAAAATGGTGCAATTTTACAGTCGTCATTGAGAAATATTTTCTATTTTTGTATGATATGAAGCTAAACCTGTTTGATGCTCGTTAGTTTGCCTGTTGGTTCCGTTGTTGTATACCTTCTTCTCGTATGATAACGTGGCATTACATACTCGGATTGACTAATATTTACATGGCGGGTGTCGTCGATGAAGCATAAGACGCTTACTCTTTCGGAAACCATGGTCTTCTTATCCTGAGCCTTTTTTCATGAGTGTAAATCCTTCTTTTATTCATATTCTTAATTAGTTTTATTCTAATTATAATTTGTATTATGATTATGCTGACACGTTGGTAGTTTCTTGTTTTTAAAGATTTTCCAGTCAGAGAGTTCTAGCTTTGTGTCTATAACACGCTGTGTGTAGTAATTGTAGATTTTAGTGCTCCCTGCCATTGACAATTCATCGATGACGATTATACACTGATGTCAATACTCCGGCCATCGTGTAGCGATTTGTTCGTCAACACTGGATGCAATTACATCCGTAATAAATGACCTCACGTTGACCGAGCGACGGTTTTGAGATTATTCTCCGAGACTGGTACGAATGGATACGTTTTGTTTACAGGCGATTCAATTTCGATTTCAACATTTGGTATATGTTGTTAAACTACATTCGATATTGCAGGTGGCAAACACTGCTGGTAGACGTTGAGTCCCCAAAATTTGCCGTAACCAGTATGACACGTTTAAATTCATATACAAGTACTTGTCAATCTTTTGATATTCATTATGCTAGTGGACAATCCCATCTAGACAATGAATAATCGATTCTGGTTCGCATTTGGTTTCCAAATTTACCAATAAACTGACAAATGCAATGTTTGGCATAAAATATAATTCGACATTATTGACGGTACTCCCAGTGAGTTATTAAAACTTTCCAATTTCAGCCGGTATGACGTTAGACGTAGTGTAAATTATATTAAACGCTGCTACTCATTCATTTATTTTGTTTCTTTTATATATATTTTTTCATTATACACTGAAAAGTACCAACTATTTAAGAAAATAACGGTTTCATTTAAGTTCCGATAAAATATTTTTACAAAAATTATAATGATTTTTTATTCCATAGGAATTGTCATTGTTATTGTCTTATTCCTCATTTCCGTGTTTGATGTTCGTTAGTTTTCCAGTTTATTATGTTGTATACCTTGTTCTCATTTGAGAACGTGATATTACTTACTTGGATTGACCCACATTTGCATGGTCGGTGTCGTCGAAGAAGCAGAAGACGCTTGCTCTTTTTCATCACCTGGTCTTAGTCTTTTAATTTGTATTTTGTTCATATTTTTTTTAGTTTTGTTCAATTTGAGTTTGGATTATAATAATGTTGACATGTTGGTATTTTCTTGTCGTTTTTCCGGTGTCATCATTTCGTTATGACGGATATATCAGTTCCGGTTTTATTACGCTTTTCACTGAAAATGAATGTCTGGTTACCTTCCTGTGAAACTCTTCCTAATTGATCAATTCAGTCTGATATGACTATCTAAACAGGACGATCAATTGAACGTTTCCCCTGATAATTTAGAATGCCTTAGAGATACAAAAAATTACCAATAAACTGACAAATGCAATGTTTGGCATAAAATATAATTCGACATAATTGACGGTTCTCCCAGTGAGTTATTAAAACTTTCCAATTTCAGCCGGTATGACGTTAGTGTAATTTATAGATCAGTATCTGTAACGTTATAGTAATTGAACAGATTTATATATACTAGTGTTAACAGTATCACCATACGATTGCAACCTGTTTTGTCTGTGCAATTAATAGTGATAAGAGTGCCCTATAAAAGTCTCCCGAAATCTATAAAGATGAAGTCATTAAAAATGTGTTATATAAAGATTCTGATGACGTTTCATAATCCAGTAAGAATAGAATGGATCTACGTCCTTGACGCAAGGTCAAGAAGATCATTGTGTAATGCAGAATTTCGTCCACCGTAGGATAATAATGCTGTAATGTAATTGGAAATTAATTCTAAAAATACAATTTATTTCACAACCATTGCTTGTAGCTTATTTAGATCATTGTTGTTGACTAGGATTGAAGAGCGCACGAGGGGTCTTACTGTGGGAGGAACCCTGAGTAACCGGGGAAAACAACGTGGTCGCGCAGGTGACCTTTTCACTTCCAGTAGCGGAGTCGAAATGATCATTTGATAATTTCCTAAGGTTATTCCTAATTCCATTTTTTTTTATCTTATATTAAGAACAAAGTGCAAAGAAAAAAATCAATCTAAGCTACGAAGATAGAGTCGTGTTTTAACATTTGGTACAATCTTCACGAAAAGAAACACAATTCGGTCGAATTATATTTGTCTAGAAGTTTACCAATGGATTCATCGTGGCACAGTAAAATTGGGAAAACTCTCATTGAACTGCATGTACAAATCAATGTTTTGCATATATAGTGTATATATTTTTGTAGGATTTTTTACGGCAACATTAAGAAATATAGTGGGGTCTCCAAATTTGGGTAAGGACCAAAGGAAAAGGAGTCCAAATGTCTTAATCTTTCAAAAAATCAATGCAGTAAAAGACTATTTCATTCTGGCAAAGCATACACGAAAATCTTATTTTTTTTATTTCTTCTCGATAAATAAGAATCTTATTCATTTAAGAAAACAATTTTTTTTCAATTTCTTCAAGAATGAATAAGCACACATGTAAAGAGAATATAACAAGGACGATTGAAAGTGTGGATATTCTGGCGATATTCCTCGCTAGCGTCATTAATAACTTCATCTATGATAAATCCAACCCGAAGATGTCAAGTGTGTTATTTTTAATTTGATCAAATTACTATAATACTCTTTGTAGTTTAGTTTATGTCACACATATTTGGTTCTTTTTTGGTTTTTTTTTTATTTTTAAAAAGTTTTGAACAACTTCACGCAAGAATGAATATACTGCACCAAGAATTATTCGCAAGAATTGTTAATATCAAACAATCTCAGAAATATTCCCTTTGACATATTTATATTCAATGACCGTTATGTACACCTGTTAAATCGCCCTCTTACGCATATCCCGCTGCAACACCGTTGCTGTGAAATATGACTATTCTCTCATGGGGACCGACATTGATGTTTGAAGCACGTACTCACGTATTAGGAGACAAATTACATGTCGGCAATTTTTTTCCTTCTTCTTTAATAGTTACATAAATCTTTTTCTGAACCGAATTTCATTGGAATCGTCGCCACGTTAAACCTAGTTATGAAGCGGTGTTGGAACACCACTTAATAAAACTCCTTTCAGACGAAAATGAGATCTGATAATTACGCTTGGAGGAGAGTTTATACAGTTACTACACAGTGTATTTATTAATGGATTCATTTTCGTTTAGATACACGATGTATGTAAATGAAATGTATTTACCATTACTTTCCAAGTCATTTTGTTTTTATGGCATTTTTTTCAATTTGGTGTTGAAAAAGTGATTCTGTCTTTGAACTTGACAGTAAACTTCATTCCGCAGTTAATTTTAGAGTGTATAAACGTATATTATGTTTTTGGATAACGTCTATATTGAGAATTGAAAAATGAATGAACATTTCAAAAGTAAAACTTTAAACATACTAACAAGCTACAAAAAACAGACTTACCTCTTTGTTACCGTTTTCAATATCTGCTCTGGAGATTCCTGCTGTAAAATGGTGGCAAAATCCAATTCCTTCAGCTGTTTGAAAACCTTTTAAAATCTAAAAGAAAATCCAGGTGGTAAGGTAGGAATAAAAATACTCGAGTACTTCACTTTTTTATGTAAATTTCAGTATCCTTTTTGTAAATTTGAAAAGCATACAATATTTCAGTTAATATTTTCAACTGTTTTTCACTGCGGAAGATATGCTTCAAAAAATTAATATAATGCACCTGTATTGAACTATCGCTTCACGTTCCGGATATATCTCACCGCGGTCTGGACAACTTGTTATATATACACCTACATGCAAGCTCAAATCCTCTGTGACAACTGTGACTTCCTGCTGTGAGCTCACGTCACAAATCCACCAATAAATAGGGACGTATATTTATCAGCAAATAATTGATCGTTTTGTTTTGAATAACAATTATTTACACCAACCAACGTGAAAATAATTATCTTGTGTTTTAATACTATTCCGTGTTTGTTGATATGTAATTATTTATGAATCCTGATGTGAGGGTTTCTTTTTATATATTAATCTATAGGTCCTCTGAACAACTCCTGACAGCTTTATCAATATCTGTAAATAAATCCATTCGCCCGTAGATCGGCTCTTGTCATAGCGCGTGCGTTCTCCCTATCAGAGTAAAGATACAAAGCATCATGCCGTCGCTTATAAATCCAATAAAGGAACAGTGACGCCTAGAACAGAAGCGCGTGCAGTCACACGTCAGTGAAATACAGCAGCTGGTCCGGACTCCGGTCACTCAATCAGGACTTCATTATGGTCACACCTTGTCAATTCAAAATGTCAAGTAGGCAACGTAATGACAAACTGTTAAGTACATCGGAGTCTGGTCATCATTTTCAACGCATTGTTTTGTTTTGGTTGACCATAATCCTGCTGAACGTGTGGGCAAAAGACAATCTTTGATGTTTTGGAAGGTGGGATAGGTGCAAATCTTGGTAACATTGCCATTTATCTTATTATTTTTTAGAAATGTATATTTTGAAAAGTGTTCCATTGTTTTGTCTCATAATACTTCAATACAAAATTTTTCGATTAATGTTAATTCACCAAAAAATGTCGATTTATTTAAAAATTATGATTATATACTCAAAAATTGTTCTTATAACCTGCGTCCACTTGTTGCCCTTTAGTCTACGACAAATGAAATAATTCCAAACACATCAATTCTATAAATCCAGTTATTCAGGGCTTTTTCGTTTTGAATAATTGTCATCACGTCTTAAAGGGTTTGTATCAGACCAAAATGAACACATTGACTGTTATTAAATAAAAATGAGTGATCTCCCTTGGGGAAATCATGTGAAGACCATCATGTACATGATACAAAGTTGTGGATTCCTTCATGGTATCTTGGCGCAAAGGTCACGTATAAATTTTTCTAGATCGATATTTCAGAAAGAACTTCATTTCTGTTTTTGCGTTGTAATCCAAGAAGAAATACATTGAAAGGCAACTTGTAATAAAAAAATAACAACAAACAAAAATTAAAAACGAAATAACGAGTATGGAAAATTTGACAAACATGAATTAATAAATAACCTGCTCTGGGTGGTGGTTCTACCGTTTGATAAATTATCTGAATTCGAACCGAGGTCGCCTATAGATGTCTATCAGTACACCGCCCAACCACAAACGACAATGCAAATTGTATACAGCCATTTTATAAATTAAATACAAATCGAGATACTTCAGATCTCTAATCTACCTAAATTTGATTTACTCTGAACGATAATCAGGTTTAATTCGGATCTAGAACGTCCACTTTTTACAATATTTCTACGCCATCGTAATTCTATTGCGCTTGTTCAAGACAACGGTTGGTTTTGTTTGTTTAATTTCTATATCAATATATATATAAATGTCTCGATACTATAAGGAATTTACCATTAAGAAAACATCGTTTTTCTTCACGGTTCTCTGACAAATTCTGTGTTATCTGTGGTTTTGTGTTATTCTAAAAGGAACTGTTTCGTTGATAATATTACGTAATGTTACGTACTACTGTGCTACTCCTTCAGGCAAATCAGTGCCAACCTCCGCTTCATTCCATTGTAGTAAGTTTTGTTACGCCAAAAAGCAATTACAACAAACAATAAACAAGTTTCGTTTGGCAGTGAAGCATGGAGAAAATCAACGTTACTGTTTCGTTTTTGCTGAGCATTATAGTCTATGTCTGACTGAATACTGGGTAATATCTATAATTCTACTTTAAATTCTAAATTCAGCGCTAGATACTGTAGACAATTGCAAATGTACTATATTTGACTTTTTCCTCCTCCGCACTGCTGCGCTGCATGGATACTATGACCGTCCAGTTTCTGTAATGATTCTGTAAAGTAATATGTTTTTTTTAATTCCCCCATAAAAAATTTACTGTAGTCGTATATACCACGGCCGAATACAAGCCTGCGTTTGAAAGCCCTGTGGGAATTCTAGAAGGTGTAATGAAACCAACGCATTTCTCCTGCAGGTTTCCCTCTGTATCCATAATGACCACATAATTAAAAACAAATTCTCCTTGTTGAAATATAGTTTTCAAATAACTATATTGTTCATATTCGGTTCCAAATTTATTTTTTTCAAATTCAGTGATTAGTCTCTCGACATTTGACGCAAGCTGCCATATTGAGGGCGAATATCAGCTTTAACACAAGTCATGTGGTACCCTTCAAGTCCATCGAAAATCACATACAAAAGTACTTCAGTGTAAATGTTTCCAATTAGTTCTGGGTGTTGAGAAGTTTCATGGCTGCCATCGTGATCTGATTTGGAAATAATCTATTGCTTTCTCCGAAGTTAGATGTGCTTGATGTTCGCGGTGTGGTAGTCTATAATGACAAAAAAGGGAAAGATGTTGTAGAAAATTCAGAGATTAGAGTTTGTGAAAATGTAAACACGAGCCGTAGATGTGTTAAGTAATAATGCCTTAAAATGAAATAACAAAAATCTGTATCTTATACCCCACGTGGGCAATAAAAAACAGGAAAATACCAATATGTCAACACAATGATAATCCAAACTCAAATTCAATAAAACTATCGCAAAATATGAACACTCCTGAATAGTAATATACTCCTACTTCATCGACGACACCTGCCATGTAAATCTTAGTCAGTATTTCTGATTATTTCTATGTCCAAAACCAAGTTCTAATTTACAAATATGATATTACTAACATCGATGTTAATCGATATTGAGTGTTGAGTTTAAATAGAGATTATTTCGGGGGTTTTTTATCATTGAATATTGAATCAACTAATGCCTGATGATTGCAATAAATTTCTTATTATTTAACTCTATAGAAATCTGCAAGACTTTCAAGAGCAAGAAGTAGAAATTGATGATCTAATAATCAAAAGGTACTAGTCCTTCGATCCATAGTTGTTGATTAGACGTCACAACATTCATTGGAATTTTTCAATCTTTAAAAATATCATATGGTGGTCCATAATAATGAAAACGGGAGATATGTTGAAGTGTATTCAGAGATCAGTTTATATAAAAACTAACCTTTGATGTTTAAAACGTTAGTGTATTGAAATAAAAGTTATAACTAAAGATATCTCTATATTATACCCCAGTTTAGTCAACCATGGCTCTCTTTTTTATCAAAGCTTCAAAGTATAGAAGGAATGTGTATTTATAGTTAAAAATCATAAATAGAAGCTAGGTTTCTTAACTAAGATAACATATATTTTTGCGATTTTATGATATTCTCGAAAACGTGAAATTAACACCGGTCTGAAATAATTTTTACAGTAAGTACACGTAATGCATCTCAATCGCTTTAAGTAAATACTAATACACGCATCATCTGTTAACCGTACAACAACATCATTTTCTACCTACAATTTGTAGTGTATTATTAGATAGAGCTGGGTGATGGACAATAATTTCTTCTCCAAATAAAAACATCAAGACAATACCAAGATGGCAACATAATTCACACTCAAATTCCATAAACCTAGGGCAAAATATGAACAAAAGAAAGATTTAGACGGTGACTCCTGAAAAAGTTCAAGGATAGTAAGACCAGGTGTTCCGGAAGAGTAAGTGTCTTCTACTTCATTGACGACATCCGCAATGTAAACTCACAACCAACAGCAATATTGATACTACGCTCTCGTGTCCCTAAAGTGCCACAGAAGTGAAATATCTGATTGACAGTTATTTCTTAAAACAATATAACGTTATATCTAGTCTATCTAGAATGAATTAATCTTATTGTTTAATCAACAGTGACCTTTTCCTACACAATCGAGATTTAAGTGTTATCATCAGCGCACTATTTTAATAACAATTGACCTGTCCTGTGTCTCATTGTGTCAATGGATATGATGTCAACACCATCAAATCACATCATTAGATCAAAACAATCTAGTATTAATCATCGTGATTTCGCTTGAAGTACGTTTTCGTGCTGATGGTCGGTTTTGTTTCCAGTTTACGACTTCCCAAGCCGGCGTCCTTCCCTTTACCATCAATAATACATAATTCCCAAAGCATCCCATGATAACAGGGGTCGTCGATTTACAATCCTGTTGTGTTAAGTATAGGTAATGAAACGAGAAACAACAAAACATGTCCCCATATTAATATAATTGACATCCAATCCTATTCGATTACATTTCATTCCAAAATGTACAAAGCATTGTTAGATTGACGAGTCGGAAATTGAACTTTTCTATAAAATACTGAAGAACCGAGAATCGATTTTTTTTTTCTAAAAAGAGTCGAGAATCCAGCACTTTTTGTTTACCAAGATGTGATGTTTAATCAAATTATTTTTACCTGATAAAACAATCAAAGACATTTAAATAATACTATTTCTAACGCTGACACCAAAATATTATATTACAAACGTAAATGAAAGTTAAGTTAAACATGCTTTGGTCCTACTCTTTTGTTAACTAAGACTGTGGAGTCAACTGTGAAGAAATTAATAGATTACACGAACTTTCAAGAACCCCTTCTATAAACTTCCCTTTTATTTCAGCTAAATTTAATACTACAACAATTCGTTCGTGTACCTCGAGCAAATTATGACTAAATATAAAAGTTTTGAAAGGTAATTAACAATCCAAACTCAAATTCAATAACACAAGAAAATACCAACATGTCAACATAATCATAATCCAAACTCAAATTCAATAAAGCTAGGGCAAAATATGAACAAACCATTTACACGGAGATCCCAGAAAAGTACAAGGAGAAAAAGACCAGGTGTTCCGGAACAGTAAGCACATCTTCTGTTGCATCAACGATACCCACCATGTAAACCTTGGTTAGTACAAAAAAGTAATGTTAAGTTTTCAAGAACAATGTTTACAACAACGGAACAGACAGGCAAACTGACGAGCATCAAACACATCCAGCTTCATGTCACACAAAGAAACAGAATATTTCTGAATGAGATTACTATTGCGACTATAAAACTTCCCCATAACTTTTATCGACCTGCATCTTTTGAAGCCCAGTATTACGTTTTCACAGCTACTGCATGTATGTGTGTAGATATCGGCAGCAAGTTGTACTAAAGCGAATCCCATTTTCAGCATTTTAACCTGTGACAGGAGTTAAAATTTCAAAAATAGGTCCAGTATTAATGCCATCTCTTTAAATCAAATCAAAGTCTGATGGTTTATTTATTTTTATCACTTTCTGGTCTAGAAAAAAAAAACATCACTTTTGGTTACATTATTTCATTTCTTTTATTTCTGCAGAAATTTGTATTTTTTTTTTTTTTTTTTTTTTGAAATCTGCTTAAAAGTAATGTATTTCATATTTCGAGTCGTCTTTTTCAAAATTTCCTAAATCGAGTTAGTCGTAACGTTTGTGTCTTGTGGCAAGGTCCCGAAATAGATAAATAGATAAAAAAAAGTCTAGATAATTTTGTTATTAGGAAGACAAAGGAAACCCGAAATTGTAGAAGAGCGTGAACTAGATGGAGACACTGATGTAGAGAACAGATGATCCTTTAGGTATTTTCTGTTACCAAATTTGACAGTTTTACAGACCTTATTTTTCGTTATAATAACAGAAAAATATACCACTATTGTGTGGTATTTTTGAGATCTGCAGCATTTGAAACGATACACTACTAACACGTAGCCCCGTCGTAATAGTCAAACCCGATACCTTTACATGGAGTGGGACATGCTATTTTCGTCCAAACAATAAAACTGGGGAATTGACATTTTTCACGAGAGTTTTGATTCCAATTGTCTGGTCATCGTCAACCTATGAAGAGTTTTCCAATCGTTCTCCTGCAAGACTAATCTACTCCTGTAATCAAAGCTGGCTACTACGGTTCCCTCGTGGCTGCTTTCCTCCGACACCTTCGCATAGTCTACTTAACCTGCCCGAATTCGATAAAATTCCTACAAATCAGAAATCGATTACGGTTTTCTCCTGCTTCAGTATTTTTCAGTCATTTGCTTCTATTAATATGATTCTTGAGCTCCATTCATCTACCTCTTTATAATGTTAAGTGTTGGTTTACGACGTACGTGATTAGCTTTACGTGTGGTCGTGACGGATCGGATGGCCATGAAGAGTCGATAATTAATGTAACACACCATGCTTAAGATAAATAGCATCTATTTGTTTCTTAGTCAGATATGTTTTGAACTGTTGTTTTGATCTCAGATCTCTAAAGAAAAAATATGAAGATATGATATCCATTACAAATATCATATTACTTCTAATGCTTGTTTGTTAAATATCATGGTCATTCTAATGCTTGTTTGTTAAATATCATGGTCATTCTAATGCTTGTTTGTTAAATATCATGGTCATTCTAATGCTTGTTTGTTAAATATCATGGTCATTCTAATGCTTGTTTGTTAAATATCATAGTCATTCTAATTTTTGTTTGCTAAATAGCTGATGCTTAGTTATACAATATAACTAAACATAATAACTTTTTTTCCTTTGTATTGAATTTTAGACACTAAAATTGAATGATTTTTTCCCTAATACATGAAGGAATGTTTTTAAGAAATATTTATTTACAGGCCACATGGGCTTATTTTCAAGCATTTAATCATAGGAGTACCAGAGTTCACTATTCTTTAGACCGGGTCGGGAACCCGTATGTTTATTTTTGTCTCGCTGGGGGAATTATAACTAAACATTTCTTGTGTGTTATATCGCGAAGCGACTAGAAACATACGGTATATAATATGTCTCTCAGAACAAACGTTGCTGGGACGCGTCTATGAAGACGGTGCATATTATAAAAGTCCTAACATCGCATTGTGCATCCCTTCTAAAGTACGAATCAGGTGAGACGACCAATGGGGTTATGCGTCAAATCAAGCACAGGTAGACACCTGTCTCTACTGTGTCTATATCAAATCTAGCACAGGTAGACACCTGTCTCTACTGTGTCTATATCAAATCTAGCACAGGTAGGCACCTGTCTCTACTTTGTGTATATCAAATCTAGCACAGGTAGGCACCTGTATCTACTGTGTCTATATCCAATATAGCACAGGTAGACACCTGTCTCTACTGTGTCTATATCCAATATAGCACAGGTAGACACCTGTCTCTACTGTGTCTATATCCAATATAGCACAGGTAGACACCTGTCTCTACTGTGTCTATATCCAATCTAGCACAGGTAGACACCTGTCTCTATTGTGTTTATATCCAATATAGCACAGGTAGACACCTGTCTCTACTGTGTCTATATCAAATCTAGTACAGGTAGGCAGCTGTCTCTACTGTGTCTATATACAATCTAGCACAGGTAGACACCTGTCTCTACTGTGTCTATATCAAATCTAGTACAGGTAGGCAGCTGTCTCTACTGTGTCTATATACAATCTAGCACAGGTAGACACCTGTATCTACTGTGTCTATATCAAATCTAGTACAGGTAGGCAGCTGTCTCTACTGTGTCTATATACAATCTAGCACAGGTAGACACCTGTATCTACTGTGTCTATATCAAATCTAGTACAGGTAGGCAGCTGTCTCTACTGTGTCTATATACAATCTAGCACAGGTAGACACCTGTCTCTACTGTGTCTATATCAAATCTAGTACAGGTAGGCAGCTGTCTCTACTGTGTCTATATACAATCTAGCACAGGTAGACACCTGTCTCTACTGTGTCTATATCAAATCTAGTACAGGTAGGCAGCTGTCTCTACTGTGTCTATATACAATCTATCACAGGTAGGCACCTGTTTCTACTTTGCCTATATCTAATCTAGCACAAGCAATCACCTGTATCTACAGTGTCTTTAACAACAGTTTTACGACACGTCATCTGCGTATAACGAATGAGGGCTTTATGGACAAAGAAAAAGTTATACAAAAACATAGAAACGAAACACAGGTGTTTCAGAACATTTCTTCTCCTTCGTCGACTGCAATGACAGAGAAGTTATGTGGTGTATGCCGCTTGAAAACACATACATGATGATATGGAAACTGAGCCAAATTTGAGTCATTGCTCAGAGGTCCGTTCGATTAACCATCCGTAATCTTCCACTTAAATTTACACACGGAAATTAAACTTTTCTCTTTGTCAGAATTACTGGGTTACTCCAGCCATAAAAAAGATAGTAACCACTTCCGAAAGATATATGGTTGAAATGAGTATGGCCTTTCAAAGGTCGCCCTGATACCAAGGTAGATAAAACACCTGTTGAAAATGAACGTCTCTATATCACTTCCGGTGCATGCCCGTACAAAAATTAATTGGTCTAAACGCGATGGTTTTTACGTTGATGTGCAGCCATTTCTGATCCTAACGTAAACCTGTATAATGTCGAAAACGTCTTCATGCCTCCTGTGTTTAAATATTCATTAGAATGTTGGCGACAAGGACTCGTAGGCCTAATTGCATCGTTATAAAGATCAAAACAGAATATAAGAAAGTTGTGTGTTTGTTATGTCGTGTGTTCTTTTACACAAAACGATGCTTTGTGATACTTTGACAAGACAGCACATGATACCTCTGACCTAAAAATCGCAATGTAAACAAAATATGGAGTTTTCCCAGGAAAAAAACGAGAACAATATTTAACCAAAAACGAATTCAAACAGGAACTTTCAAAAATTCAAACATAGTAAAACTGAGTATTCCGGAAGGGTAGGCTTTTAGGGTTGGCTTGTAACTTTTACCGACATACGTTGTTTTTGCACACAGTTCATTTTGAAGGTCGCCTAAGCACACAGCATTTGAAGTTCTCTTCTCGGTCAATATTCTTACGTATATAATATATTCTTCTAGAAAACTATGTATCCGAATTCATTCTTTACCAAAAACCATGATATGTTTATGAAATTCGTTGAATCTAGATTAAATCCCGACCAATCTCCTTTATACTGGTAAAACTTGTTGAACATGGTCGTTTTCTCAATACACCATTGTTCAGTTGGACTCAACTGGCGGTCGGACTTTTATCTAAATATTAAAATCCTCGAACTAATTGTCCAAATCAGTATGAAACTCCAAATATCACATGAAACACAAATTCCTGAGAACAATACCTAATCCTGTAATTTTATCAGCAATCAAGACTTGTAACAACTTGACCAGTGTGAACCTCATTTTTATCTCAAGAAAGAGGATCTTCATATGGGAATCCGCCCAGATGTTGCTTTCCGCATGAATGATATCTTTTGAAGGACTTGTCGGATTTTGATGAAACGTTTTTGGTACACTTGTTACCTTAATCATTTGCCAAGTTTTATTAACGGCGATTTCTGCGCATATTTAATTAGGCTGCTGTGCTATGATTGGCTGCTTTTCTTTAATCACTGTATGAGAAATCTTTCTGCACATTATCTTATAAAGGAATGATAAGATTTTTGGGAAACTTGATTTGTAGACTTATTACCTTAATTTCTTGTTTAGCTTCGATTATCAGCAAATTCTATGCATATTTTATGAGATTGCTGAGACCTGATTGGCTTATATCTTTCGACACTCTAGTTGAATGCTTTCCGCATAATCTCTTTTAAAGGAACAAATTAATTATGATGAGACTTGCTTGTTCAAGTTTGAATATCGGAATATCTGTGCATATTAAGTGGGGCTGCTGTGACCTGATTGGCTGATATATTTTCTAGTTTTCCATGTTGCTAACTTTAGATATATATATTTTACAAATGAACAGGGGCGGTAGGTCTTGATGACTATGTCATTGTCTTTCTTGATTCCAAACCAAAAGACCTGCGTTTTCAACCGCAGAAATCATGCCTTAACATTCTCAAGAGACGAAATACTAACCAAAGATTGTATAACTAAACATGACTCATCATCAAATCTATCGAATTATCGGTTCATGTATAGGATAAAGCCCTTCCTCGTTTTTATTGGATTTTATTTTTATCTTAGTAGTTTTATCAATAACGCTACATCACCTGATACATCGGTTATTTTCTCAACCACTCTTTTAAGCCGGGCTCTCAGCACCTTTAGATTAAGTTAAAAGGTGTGGCGCCATGTTTTGACAAATAGTGAAATGGACAGAATTGTGATATTTCAGAATTTAAATGACACTTTGTTAAATTTTTATCATCCCCTCAAGAAGACTGCCTTTTTTAATAGGACATGTTCTGTCGTTTCATTCAACACACTTTATCAAAACTCAGAACACATCTCATTCCTCTCGTTTAGACATATAAACATGAACATTGATGAATTGTGTGGGTTAACTGCTGTCGTAGTCTCCTATGGTGTTAAAATATCTAAATCCAGTCTTTTGAATTATGAGTTTCTCGGTTTGAAATTTTACAGGTATAAAGAAAAAACTTTACAGTAAAATCAGATGACGTTTAATCATCGTAGCGACATTAAACATCACTGCCATAAAACAAAGTTACACGTACAGAAAACCAATTGAGCGTGGTCATTATTCTTGTTTTATGTCTATATGCCGTTAATATGCTGTACTTTGATACTGACTATTTCTTTTAATACTGTGGGTAATTAATTTTGTTCTGAATTATATCTTTTTACGAGTAGAAACTGATTTGTTTAGTTCGATTACATCACTTCTATCTTTTTTATTTTCAAACTTAAATTTAGTTACAGAAACGAATTGCTGAGTTATATATGTATAGTAAAGTCTACTCTCTGTAAAACGTATTTCCTTAAACAAGTAGCAAATATCGTTGACACATCATAGTGAGTTAATACCAATTAAATTATGTCAATTACATAAACAATGGTGTATAATGATTTGTCGAGACGTAGGATCAAAATGCATTACAGAAACTTCAGTTATAACAAAACGCATTTAGGTTTCTTCAATGAAAGTTTATTTATTCGTTTCCTATGCTTATCTTCATCATCACGTGAACAACAGTGTCATTTTAAGGCGAGGTATTCTTGATGGTGCTTCCTCGCTGATCACCATGGGAGAGGCCCGCCGCATACTATACACAAGTTCAAGGTAAAGAATATTGCCCAAAGAAAATCACCATGACAGCAGTGAATGATCACCTAGATTAGATGAGAAACAATGTCCCCTAGTAGGAACAGAACCACATATCTCGGGCAATAGTCGATGCTCGGTAGGGGGTCGTGAAAGCTCGTTCGGGTGAGCATTGTTCTGCCCATCCTTATGTGAAGATCCACATGATTCGACGCTACATATCTTTCATTGTTTGTATTTTTCAGGAAACTGAGAAACAGACCGGTGTGTGATGTCTTGGTTGTGTTCTTGGATAAGAAATGTACTCAAATTGTTCTAGATGGCATTTGACGGGTCTCCGGTATGTTGTTCGGTGAAGTAGTCATCAGCGACCATACGGAGACTACGCTCCAAAACGACACCGGCTGGTCCCGGGACGATAATCCAGACATATACATTTACTGAGCTATTGCGATATTTACTACAGAGAGACG
The DNA here is from genome assembly GCF_031769215.1 of Ylistrum balloti. Lineage (NCBI taxonomy): Eukaryota > Metazoa > Mollusca > Bivalvia > Pectinida > Pectinidae > Ylistrum > Ylistrum balloti. The sequence goes on from NW_026782890.1 coordinate 113,604, forward strand.
TAATACAAAACACTTATCAGACATAATACAGTTAAATAACAACAAATATGTACAAATTGAAGGCGGTATTAAGATTTAAGAAACATTAAAAGTCAAGCTGGTGATCTTAATACACGGGTCTGCTGAAATTTCGACATTTCATTTTAGGTAGTGTTGAAATTGTTTGGGTTACATATCGATTACGTGTTTCTAGCTGATGTGATGTTTCACTAACAGCAGAGTTCGGCACAATAAATTGTGATACAACAGTAGACAGTACCACTGCAGGAATTCTCTCCTAGACAGCACCAATGCAGGAATTCTCTCCTAGGACAGCACCACTGCAGGAATTCTCTCCTAGACAGCACCACTGCAGGAATTCTCTCCTAGACACACCACTGCAGGAATTCTCTCCTAGACAGCACCACTGCAGGAATTCTCTCCTAGACAGCACCACTGCAGGAATTCTCTCCTAGACACACCACTGCAGGAATTCTCTCCTAGACAGCACCACTGCAGGAATTCTCTCCTAGACACACCATGCACAACTGTTGATATTACTACCAAACAAAACATAAAACAATGCGAGTATCCTAGAATTTTCCTCAATGTCGGGACAGGTTTCGATCAGCTATCACGTGCGTATAATTTTCCGGAACATATTTTTTCTAGGTTGGTACAGTATACTGATTAGATATTCGTCTGCAATATTATGTATGACGTTTTGATGACCGCATGGTCACTTTCATCATACAAACGACTAGTGTGAAGCATGTACTGTGGTATATAGTGTACAATATGGAAATGAGGTCAAAAAATTAGGTCATACATGTAGACCTATTTCTCAACTTTTAGTCTCGTCAACCCTTATACCTGAAGTTGGACGTTTGTAAGAACTTTGCGAAATATACAGACTTGACTTAATAAACACAGGTATCTAGCGTTGTTACAAATTTATCTAATATATGAAAATTACTAAATTTATCGAATTTAGGGACAAGAGCACCTTCCCGTCTAGAATTTGATATTTCGTTTAATTACTTTGGATTTTCATCAGTCGCCTCCTGTGCTTCACAATTTTGACCCTTAGCAACACTGACGAGTCATAGAAGGACGAACCAGCGGTATGATGCAGTTTAACTAATTGTTTGATTCTCCTGTATCCAACTGTAAATTTGTATTAAAAGGTGTTATTCATTTGTGTTTTGTACAATCTTTGATCAATAGATGTGGTATGATCGTCACGGGCTAACAGAAAACAAAACCAAAAACAAAACCAAAAATAAAAACAAGAGAAGAATTGCAACATTGATTGCGTTATCAAAACATGCGGTTAAGATAAACCTATGAATTGTTTAAATCAGAGTGAACACGAGGAAAAAAAATGAAAAAAACAAGAGATGAACCTTTGTGGAAAAAAATGACAAGTAGATATAGGCTACAACAGAAGCCGTTTAAATAATATGCAGCTGCCATGACATTGCAACAGCCACGAAACCTCACAAAACGCTCCGAAATATTCCTGTATAATAAAATGCCCAAACATTATGTCGTGGAATGCGTGTACAAGATCGGATACAAGAACTGCAACGCATCTTATCTTGAAGGAACTGGAAGGAAATTTTGGTTCCGATTTATTGAAAAGCAGAAAGACACGGAACCCTCAGAAAGCTGAAAATTTACCTATTCGGCGTGGATTTCTTGATAAAAAAGTCGACACTGATAAATTACGTTTAAAATGATAATCAAATTATAAACGGCGACAATTTCACGGTAGCTGATAGGGAAAACGGCAGGTTAAGGAAGTCATCTGGATACGCCAAAGTGGGCCGATCCTTAAGATCACCATATTCGACATGTTTTCAGTGAAATTCTACCGTCATATTTTCATACTACTTCCCATCTTAGTGTATATAACATCATACTGCAGTTCTGTGATTTTATGAGCAACTGGTGTACTGCATACATGTACTTCAATGAAACTAAAGTAAATATATTCGAAATCCCTGAAAAACGTGAATATTTTTTAAATGAATCTATGAAATTCCTTGTCCGTTTGCATGATAAGTAATTGAAGAGAAAATTCAATTACATATCAGAAAGAACATTGCATCAACGCAGCTTATAGATTCCATGAAATGGATTTTTTTTCCGAATGGTTTCGCTGCGTGCCTATCCTCCGTTTAGATAACCATTTCAGTGTTTCACGGCACTATCAAACAACACAATCGAATATATGAATCTCTCGTGTAGTACAATTTACTCCCGAGTAAACAAATTGATTATCTGTTGTCACTATGTGCTTTTAAATACCGAGAGTGTTTAATCATTGTGAGAAATCATCATTGGTTATAGCACTTTGGGGAGTATCCGTTGCTAGATATGTATTACTGCATAGAGTTATCGCCCATATACTGATATATCCGGTCACGACTCATCAATAATGGTGTAGCGCTGTAACCATGGGACGTGCTCGTCGCCCCTAGTGACCTTACATACAAGGCGTAATCGTATCATCATAAACAGCAGGTTACTTCATCGCGTGAGCACGTGATCAGCTCAAATGTTCCAATGATAATCCGTTTACTTAAGCCAGCGTTACACGTTACACACATCCGTGAGTTTTAGTGTCATATTTATGACAAATTGGATGTGTTACACTCGTACAACAGATTGCACCAAGCCAGATTAGAACAATGTATGATATTTAACAACTTTTCAATTTGCAATTCATATCATTACATGGAATCTCTTGAATACGCAAAAGCATTACTAAAATGAAATTGAAATTTTAGATATCTTCCAAAATTTTTAATGATAATTGAAGTCATGACACTTTGTTTTAAAATGTCGTTAATGAATACGTTTTCTTTCATATACTTCAAGAGAGCAGTTTCGAAGGACAATTTTATGTTATTGTTTTCAGAACTTGATCACAAGGAGACCGAAGTAGCAGTATCTTTGTCCCACTTACAACTGATCTTCTTTCTTTCATTCATCCGATAGGCTTATTCTTCCACCAGGGTTTTCGAGTATATAGTGTTCCGTAGGCGAGGTTTCACATGCATATGTTTGTTTCAGTGATATAATAAAAAAAATCCCACGTATCACCGCCCGCTAAACATCCTTATATCATATCTATCTCGTCCAATCTGATAATATTATCTTCAAATTTCATCTCCACCCTGTTGACGGAGAACTTCCGGTTCAATAACCTGTTTGATGTTAAGATTAATTTAAAAATTATCAATTTTAAAAATACGTGACGGCATGATTCTCAGATGCCTTGCGGACAAATTTAGTGATAACATATATCTGGAATGTTTTCATGTTAAGTAGACATATACGTTTGGTAAACGAACTTATCTCAGGCATTAAAATTTATTTTAACCTGTAAGTATTGTTTAATTGTTGTATTACATCCTATTAAAAGTCGGGGCCATTTAAAGACGTATGTGCCAGGTTTGGATGGTGGAAAAAAGCCGGAGTTACTGGAGAAAAACCACCGACCTGCAGCCAGAACCTGAAGACTACCCAACGTAGGCCTCGAACCCATGACCCAGAGGTGAAGGGCTAGTGATAAACACACTCAGAGGCTTTAACCACTCGATAACCGTGGCCCGTATACCAGTAAGAAATTAAACAGAATAAATGTATGCCGATCTTGCTTTGTGTCAGTACTGTTTCAATTTACAAATGTAACAAAACACTTATGTTATCGATTCGCACCTGCTTGTCAAGGTGTTATCTATCAGATTTTTAATTATTTACAAAGTATGAGAGTTATCAATCTACATTTGTTTGTGAAGGCACGATTATATACATGTAAATGGTTGTTTAATAGGTTCTGTTAGGTAGATCATAAAGAAACGTGATCAGTCGCGATATAAGCCCCCACTACGCCCTGCTCTCAAACGGAATCTGATACCTGAATTATACATTTTAGATAGATGTTGGTTTCATATTTTACTGAACTTCAAGATAACTTTGTATGAAATATTACTCCTATTTACGTGTAACTATTCATGTTTCAACAGTAAGTATTGAAAACTGTTAGCATTCGTATCTAGAACCTCTTCAATATCAAACTATCAGTGATATGTATAATTCATAATGATAAATTGATTTTCTATCAGAAAAAAGGGACGGAAATACGTACACAGACGAGATATTTCTCAACCTAAAGGAGAACACTAATCAAAACAAAAAATACCAACATGTCAACATCATCCATACTCAAATTTAATAAAACTAAGGCAAACTGTAAACAAGGGAAATATTTACACGGAGACTCATAAAAAGTACAAGAAGAATAAAACCGTGTGTTCCGGAAGAGTAAGCGTCTTCTGCGTCATCAACGACGCCAACCATGTTAACCTTATTCAATCTAAGTAAGTAATGTCACGCGCTCAAAGAGAAGGTAAACAGCAATGGAATCAACAGGCAAATTAATGAGCACCAAACATGTCCAGCTTCTTGCACAAACTAATAGAACATTTTTCAATGAGATCAGTATGACAACCGTAAAACTTCCCCATGATTTTCATCTATCTACATCTTTCAAAGCCCTGTGTTGCGAGTTTGTTTGTCAGTTGACGGCTTCATGAAAATTGTGGTAATGGGAACAGGCCCTTAAGTATCGAATCAACTTTGACATGTAAGCATCATAGACTGAAGATGAAGGAATGTTGCTATCCACAACACCATCTCCTTTATACCAGTCTCACATTCCATTTTCTCTGTTCTATTTCCCATCTTAAAAGTTCCCATCTTTTTGATCTCAGAGTCTCATTTTCTCGTCTATGTGCTATTTCCTATTGGTGATGTCCCACCACTTTGATGTCAGTGTCTCATTTTACGTTCTGTGTTCTATTTCCTATCGTTGATGTCCTATGTTTTTTTGTTTGTTTTTGTTTTAGTCTCTCTTTTTATATCTGTGTTGTATTTCCCATCATTAATATCCCACCTTTTCTTTATCCCAGTCTTTCATTTTACTTTCTCTGGTCTATTTCCTATTGTTGATGTCCCATCTCAGTCTCTCCATTTACCTTGTGCTATCTACTTGCTAGCGTTAATTTTACATATCTTTTGATCTCAATTTCTCCTTTTACCTTCGTTGTTACGTTTCTATTGCAGGTGTCTTATCCTTCATCTCAATGAGTCCTATCTGCTATTTTCCATTTGATGTTGTATGCAAATTGAGTGTTTTATTGAAAAATTACCAACTCTTTCGAACAAATCAACGTTATAAATTGATAAATGACATATTTTATCGTGAAATGAATCATACGAAATTCAGGGAGATCATAAACGAAAATAATATAATATTATTTATCGCAAGAAAATATCTGTACGATGATTGTTTTAAAATAAATGTCATAATGATATGCAACACGTTAGATGTCTCAAATATGTAGTAAATATATGACGTCACGTGTCTTTTCTGCTATACAAAGGTGACTTTATAATCTGACGCAGTATGTAAATAATATTAAATGTCGTGTCTAGATCAGGATAATTACGTTTCATTATTCTTTGAAGTGATATCAGGTTAGGTGATACGACCTTGGCTGTGACGTTAAACTCATGACAACTGTTAATGAGGTATTCTAGATTCAATGACCTAGATTTGTACTCATTAAAGAATTCTCACGCACCATTTCTCATTCTGTCCTTAATCAACTTTCTCTTTAAAGTCATGTATTACACAAAGTAAAACATACACGAACTCGGTACGTTGTTCTCCACATGCCAGTTAAGCCGGGACCTCCACCCGGTTATATCTTTAAATCATCCAGTTACATTTTTCCGAGCAAGTGTTTAAAAAATAGTGTCTTGTAAAGCCTCAAGTTTCTTACCCGTTAAAGTAAGACCAATAGCATTCTCTTTCCGCCTGTTAATGTCAAACTGTTTATACTCTGAACCAAAATTATTGCAATTGTTCATAAAATCATAATTCATCCTCTGTGTATTTTTAGTAAAATAAACCTAACACGCGTGTACAAAAACGTTTTGACACCAGATATATTTAAACAATGATAAAGCAATAATATACATTTAGACAGAACATGGAGAATTATGAGCTTGCCAACCCACGATCTAAGAGGATTTTGAAATGAAACAAATGATCAACAGATTTACAGACTAGTTTTTAAACGAGACCGATATCTATGTGGATGTCACACTAACTAAATTTCATGTCAAATAAACCATAATACTGTTGTGTATGACGGCTAGACAAAACGTATACAAAACACATGAAGGTATCACTATGAACAAATATAGACTATCTTAGATACCATCAATACATAAGATACCTTTAGATAATATAGATAATACAATTTACCTTTAGATAATATAAAGAATACAATTTACCTTTAGATAATATAGAGAATACAATTTACCTTTAGATAATATAAAGAATACAATTTACCTTTAGATAATATAAGAATACAATTTACCTTTATACAATTTATAATACAATATAGATAATATAGAGAATACAATAGAGAAGATTTACCTTTAGATAATATAGAATACAATTTATAGATAATATAGAATACAATTTACCTTTAGATAATATAGAGAATACAATTTACCTTTAGATAATATAGATAATACAATTTACCTTTAGATAATATAGAGAATACAATTTACCTTTAGATAATATAGATAATACAATTTACCTTTAGATAATATAGATAATACAATTTACCTTTAGATAATATAATATAGATAATATAGAATACAATTTACCTTAGAGAATAATATAGAGAATAATACAATTTATAGAGAATACAATTTACCTTTAGATAATAATATAAGAATACTTTAGATAATATAGATAATACAATTTACCTTTAGATAATATAAATAATACAATTTACCTTTAGATAATATAGAGAATACAATTTACCTTTAGATAATAATATAAGAATACAATTTACCTTTAGATAATATAGAGAATACGATTTACCTTTAGATAATATAAAGAATAATTTACCAATACAATTTACCTTTAGATAATATAATATAGATAATATAAAGAATACAATTTACCTTTAGATAATATAAAGAATACAATTTACCTTTAGATAATATAAAGAATACAATTTACCTTTAGATAATATAGATAATATAGAATACAATTTACCTTTAGATAATATAGAGAATACGATTTACCTTTAGATAATATAGAGAATACGATTTACCTTTAGATAATATAGATAATACAATTTACCTTTAGATGATATAGAGAATACAATTTACCTGTAGATAATATAGAGAATACATACGCAACCTTTACTTTGTGTAAATGATATATCTTAAGTTATCTTTAGGTAATATGAATAAATAAGAAGCTTTGATTATGCCTCAATTCATTTCTTCGTTTCATTGAATAGTTTAATCATAGTTCTAGAAAACTGGTCTGAAAGGGTGTCGCCATGTGTTCCCAGTATACATCTCCCGAAATTCCCAGCCACTGTACACTTCTATGTATCATAATGATATAGTTTACCGCCACCAGGTGAAGTCTGTGACACAGAATCGATGGCAATAGTGGATTTATTTTCAATTTGTACATTAATTTTGTACTTTTAGTATCCGTGAAGATAAAGTATGTGACTAGAGAGAGCATTTCGCTTTGTTCTAATTGATTGCTTTCCTTCTATCTGAATATTGCTTACAGATGTATTTGACAGTGACCTTCACCTTAAACGACCACCATCTTGGATACACAGAAAACACAAAATGTAATTCCTTAAGCACATGTGTATGAATTAAAACGTGGCATGCTGGTTATGGCAAACCTCGAGGACTAAAAGTCCACCAGCAGTGTCGACAACTTGCAACTTCCAAGGATGTACAAAGGACACGTGGGTGTAACCGTAAACAATACATTAAACACAAGCTTGGGTGTTGGGATGTGTTTTCGTGTCCTGTATGTCTATTATATAACCTTCGATGTTACATGTGATAGGCATGGCTTATAATATACCTCCTCATCTAAACCTTGGCCTTTCTTTCGATAAGTTTTGATTTTTTTCATTCGCATTCTAGTTTGAAAATATAGGCTCTTATCATCATTGGTCAACCCTAGAAGGACAAAACAGCTGTATCATACAGTTTAATTTATTATTTCGCTCTACTGTATTCCATTCCAATTTTCTATTGAGAGGTGCTGTTCAGTTTTGTGTCATTTGTTCAATATTTGTTACCGCTTTGTACTACAACTTCGACTGATATTGTAACCGCTTTAGATCGAAATATTTGTCCTCTGCTTAAAGTCATTAAAAGTCGTTATTTCGGTAACACAAAAGGAATTGTATACAGCTTGATACTATATCGGGCGACCACATTCATGTCGCCAGCGTGACTCAAAAGATATTACAAGCCGTAAAATAAACCGGTAGCCGTTTCAGATTTAGTTTGCTTGTATCTCATCCGGTCTGCAATTTGTTCAATACTATTATAATGTATAGCCGCGCCCGAGTTGAGCCCCGGGGTGATGTATAAGTCCCTATGTCAGATGAGGCGCGAGCTTTTCCTACCGAGCGTGCATGGTCAATTGCCCTGTTTAATCGATTTGCTAAGGACAATATACCAGATTGGACGTTTTGGTCCTTTTGAATATTCTCATTATCTTTTCTGTCAATATTAGGTATTTGCTGTACTGATTGATGTTTCCGTGTGGTAGTTTATCAAATTAATATGCAATTTGTTACAGGTGAAATAAGCCAGCGATAAAAGCACACCTTGTCTTGTCTACACATGACAGATTTACGTAGTGTAACGCAGTTCAGAACGAGGTCGTTACATGTACACGCGATCTTACCCAGCGACTGACAAACCTACACAATCTTAATTTTTCACTGCAGCAAAATATTTCAAAAGTCACAGTGAATTATAAATATTCAAATTAAAAGATAATAGCAGGAGTCCACACTGAGTCGGGTTTTATCTATCTATTTTTTGTACGTAGTAGATGATCATATTTAATCAAATCATGTGAGAAAAAAATAAATATAAAAAAGTGTGTTTTAATTCTTGGACTCTTTTAAATCTTTTTTGGTGAAGTTATCGATATCAGTGAGCTGTACCTAGTATTAGCTTCCAGATGATTTAATCGTAGGGAATAGCAAAATGTTTTGTGTTGCTAAAGCCCGTGTGGTCCCAAAGCTTATAAAACATACGGAAACACATTATCTATACCTTCGCTTTATGAGCTACTATTGCAGTGAAACGACAAATTGAGATTTGATAAATTATTTTCTGAAAAAAAGCATGCACCTTACACTGATTGTTCCCCATTTAGCTGAAAAAAGGCATTTATTACATATTTTTTGTTTCTTAGTTTTAGATGGCGGTAGTCATCGATAAAGCGGAAGGCGCTCACCTTTAGGGAACGCTTTGTCTTATTCCCTTTGTTCTTTTTGAAGAGTCTCCGTATAAAGCCTTCTTTTGCTATTTCGCCGTAATATTATGCATATCAATATTTTCCGGGTTTTTTTTTTTCATTAAGTAATTCTGACTTCACTGGAGCTAACCATGGTCCATGAAGCTGCAATACAGTGATGCATTTAAACGATTTCGTAACTTAAGTCCATTTTCATGGAGACAATACTCACAGTATAATATTTTCTCTGGGTGATTTTATCAAAACGATTCCCGATATACAACAGTTTCTCCAACTTAGGAAAACGTCAAGAAAATAATAGCATGTCATCATAATGATTACCCAAACTCAACTTCTATAAAATAAAGGCAAAATATGAGCAACAGAATGATTTACAAACAAAGACTCCCGAAAAAGCAATACATCTTGCTGACGTCATATTTGCACCTTATCACTTAATGGGCAACAAACAAGGTTTGAAATGAGTCTTCAACTTCCTTTCTAAAGATAGGATATTTTTATTTGGCAGAAGGCCTCTATTAAGGAAATGTTCTAATTATATCGTAAATGGACATTGGCATCTTATATGTAAAAGTGGAACAATAAAATTAAGTGATTGTTCCCGGGAGGTTTTGTTTACACAAATATTTCTTTCTTTATCTATGTGAAGAATACTTTTTGACGAAGATTGCTTTAAATTGCCCGATGCTCGCATGGTCTTATTGCAAAGCTGAAACTGCTTGTAGAGTCGTGTGTAATATTGTGTTGTCCTCGTCATATTGGTGAACAATTACAACAACTTACAACAACAACCACAACAACAGACACAACAACAACAGCCACAGCAACAAGAACAACAACAACCACAACAACAGACACAACAACAACAGCCACAGCAACAAGAACAACAACAACAACCACAACAACAGCCACATCATCAAAAACAACAACAGCTACAGTAGCAGCAACAACAACAACAGACACAGCAGCAACAACAACAGCAACAGCAACAACAACAACAACAACAACAGACACAGAAGCGACAACAACAACAACAGACACAACAACAACAACAGCCACAGCAGCAACAACAGACACAGCAACAACAACCACAGAAGCAACAACAACAGCCACAGCAGCAACAACAACAGACACAACAACAGCCACAGCAGCAACAACAACAACAGCCACAGCAGCAACAACAGACACAGAAGCGACAACAACAACAGACACAGCAACAACAACAGCCACAGCAGCAACAACAACAACAGACACAGCAACAACAACCACAGCAGCAACAACAACAGCCACAGCAGCAACAACAACAGACACAACAACAACAGACACAACATCAATAGACACAACAACAACAGACACAGAAGCGACAACAACAACAGACACAGAAGCGACAACAACAACAGACGCAACAACAACAGACACAGAAGCGACAACAACAACAACAACAGACACAACTACAATAATAATAAAGAAGATACGAACATACTAACAGAATAATCATCCAAACTCAAATTCAATAAAACTAGGACAAAATATCTTAAAATTTTAAAAATCACATGGAGACTCCTGTACTATGAGAATAAAATTTTTCAATAATCTTCATCAATCTGCGTTTCTTGTAGCACAATGTTATGAGTTCGTCTGTCATTTGCCAACATCTTGCACGAAAGTCGTGATATTGAGAACGCTGAATATAATTCGAATTTTAAATTCTAGGAAAGAATTCTTTTGTATCATTGTGTAGGCGATGAAATGTTTACTTTTTATATGTCATGGTTCGATAGTTCTTTAACGTAACTGTTGGGCTAGTTTTAAAAATCACCGGTACCTGTAAGAAAAAGACGATTGCATATATTATTGAAAAGGTATTTATCATATTTGACGTATTTTTTACATAATGTTCCTTTCAACAAAATTAATCGTATTTCAATTTTGGCGTAAAGTACTAAAAAGTCTCCATTTTTAATATACATTAATGCAAATAGGACGATATGACGTTATTCATCTAAAGTACAGCGAGGGTGTCGAGTGATAGAGATTTGTTTTAATACCCGTGGTAATATGATAATCATCTGAAACTGAGACTGATCGTGACAGTATTGTAAATAAGTGTCACCGCGTGACGTAAATATCTCTAATCTTCTGGTGGTGATCAATACATGGGGGTTAGGTCCCCAATGTGTTTCAGCGTCATAGTGGGACCAATCCTTAACACAGGAAACCGCGAAGTTATCTACAACAAGCGCGTAAAACAATGTAAAATATAAAAGGAATATATGTATATCATACTAAGTACAACAATGTTATACATATAAATGTACTCTGTATTGTAGAACAATGTCACACTTTAAAATGCAATGTATTATATAATACCTACATTGTATTTAAACTTTAATGTATAACGTATTCTACAATACGGACAACAGTATTTGATACATAGATGTAATGTAGCATGTACAACATTCAACATTAAAGGGATTAAATGGTTAGATGTTCATTTCATAGCTGATAAAAAACATTATAACATTTAAATGTCTCTACTTTCTGTTGAATATTATATTTCAAAGTTTGCATAACCAGTTTAAGAGCGACCTAACACTAATTCATGTATTTATCGTTCAGAGCGTGTCTTTGCTCATGCAATTTTTAGATTCAGATTAATATTATGATTTCAAAGTTTGCATAACGAAACAGTTTAAGAAATCATATCAAAATAATCAGAAAAACCAAAATAGCAAATAGACACAAGCGAGTGTCGACTAGCGTTAGTTTGAAGCTGATAATCTGTATCAATTTTCTCTCACAGAGTGTTATAATTTTGTGAAGAGTCTAATCTGAAGTATTACAAAGTTTGCCAGAAATGAAACGCGTGGGGATAAATAGCGAAATCTAACCTTTTAGTCCCTTGAAATACAACAATGTTACATATTGATGTAAAGTATTATACAAAACAATCTACAACGTTATGTATGTAGATGCATTACACACTAGGATTAAAGTATTGTTGTTCTTCTCGGACTCGTCGGTGATGGTTAACTTAGACAACCATTTAGGAAAACCGAAAACAGCCAATATCAATGATACATTAAACATAGGAAGGTACTATACAAAGTACAATTGATAGCATTTCATATAATTAGTCAAGAATGTTAGTACATGTTTCATAAATTGTGCCAACATTGCTGAGAATTTAATATAGCCTACGGTGTTAGTCAAAACTAAGGATAAATATTTGAAATGTTGGCCTGTTAATGCTTTATATATAGGTATAGAATAATTTAATAAGCTATATGGTTGACATTACAATTTTTGTTAATAATATTTCGGATTTGAATTATTATACAAACAACGATGTTATGTAATACTTTAAAAACTTTTCATTTGGGAATTTATTTTTCGATTTCCTTGGAATTCTTCATCAATGAATCCATATGTCCACAAACTGTTAAAATTTGTGTAAGTAGAGTTTTAGAGCTGTATCTGTCCTGGAAATTAGGTGTCCATGAAATAGAAGATTATTTGATAATCTACAGGGGCGTAGCTTCCATAGAAAGAAAAAGCCCGGGCTTACACATAAAAAAATCCGTGCATAGAGTATGTCGGACAAAATTATAAAACTAAGGTTGAAAATAAATATCAGGGGTTAAAGTTTGTTGTTAAATAAATAAAAAAAAAACTGTCTCAGAAAACGATTCAAAACATCTTTGAAATCATCAAATTCAGACCCCTCGCCTGGGCTTACAACGCCCCAGATGTATATCATATTACGTTCTTTTTAAAGTGCAAAGGTAAAACAATGGAAAATATATTGTACTTGTTAAAGCTGTGAAAAAAGCATCAAAGAAAATGTCATTGAATTTTCATTGAAACTCAAATCCATATACGATTTCATAAAATTGATTAATTCTTTTTAATTTCATGAAATCTTGCATGAAATGAAAACAAATTTATCTTAGAAAATTACATTATGACAAACTTCAAGTGAAGAAGTGGAGGACAAAAAGAAATGAAGAAAGCTATTTTCTTGTAAAATTTTCACTTCCATTGTTCATATTCTGAAATCACCATCGATTTCTGACTACCGCAGGCAATGAAAAACCCTCCAGGGTATATCATACTAGTGAAAAACGCATTGAATAACAGGCCGAGTGTACTGTAAAGTCATGGTAACCAGTATTTAATCTGCAAATTGTTCTACGGTATGTACATGCTAATTAATGTGACTATGACTTCTTCTTGATCAAGTTCATCAACATTAAATGGTAGTTGAAATATGAACATTTTCATATATTAAATAGACATACACATCCACACACCGACACATCCATCCCCCATACACATCCACACACCGACACATCCATCCCCCATACACATCAACACACCGACACATCCATCCCCCATACACATCCACACAGCGACACATCCATCTCCCATACACATCCACACACCGACACACATCCATCTCAACACACCATATCCCCTACACATCCACACACCGACACACCCATCATACACATCCACACACCGACACACCCATCCCCCATACACATCCACACACCGACACATCCATTTCCAATACACATCCACACACCGACACATACATCCCCCATACACAGCCACATACCGACACACCCATCCCCCATACACAGCCACACACCGACACATCCATCCCCCATACACAGCCACACACCGACACATCCATCTCCCATACACATCCACACACCGACACATCCCCCATACACATCCACACACCGACACATCCCCCATACACATCCACACACCGACACATCCATCTCCTAACACATCCACACACCGACACATCCCCAATACACATCCACACATCAACACCCCCATACACACATCCATCTCCTAACACATCCACACACCGACACATCCCCAATACACATCCACACACCGACACATCCATCCCCCATACACATCCACACACCGACACATCCATCCCCCATACACATCCACACACCGACACATCCATCCCCCATACACATTCACACACCGACACACCCCCCATACACATCCATATATCCTTCCTGTCGCATACTTGTTTACACACATACTCTAACTGTCATACATGATATAGAGTATTGAACTGTACAACATATAATACTAAGTTCAGCAGTACTGAATAACGATAAAGGAACCTAGATTAAATCTAAATTAAATCTATATAAGTAACGTTACTGATTGAAATGTCAAATACAGCTTGTCATCTACAGCTTGTACATGAAATAAAATGTAGCGAAACAGGGACAAAGCTTGTCCCCTTTTTTCAACAACAAAATGGGATCAGCCAGGGTTAAGACCCTGTTGTCTGTCATTGTCCATAAATTGTACTCTTTCAGGTCTTTCACACCAGACTCCTCGTAATTAAACATAAAGGAAAGAAAACTTTACAGTTTTAGGAATTGTGTTAACACAGTAGTGACAGAAATTACTATTTTATTACGAGGCTACTGCACCTTCCCGTCTAGATCTTGTCTTTTATTCCGATTACTTAAGGTTTTCCTTAGTCGCCTCCTAGGCTTCAAAATATTGGCCCTTGGCATAAGTTACATATTTTAGAAGGACAAAACAGTTGTATGATGCATTTTTATTCATTGTTTGGATTAATCAAAGACATTCCTATAGATCACGTGTCCCTTCTTTGTCTAGGTAAAGCCGCCATCTTGGATTGAAGAGGATTTTTTGAAAGCTTAATTAATTAGAGATATTTCATGTTATATCTATCTTTTTTATTAATAGTTAAATAATTGATTTTGGAAAGGGATAATTATAGACAAGAAGTTTCAAACAATAATGATATATGGTGACTAAAGTGATTGTACTGTAGTGTGATATTGTAAACATTTTGCTGGCACACGCAATTAAAAAAAAAAACCGATAGACATTGACAGAGTTATCCTGCAACTGGCATCGCCGTTGTAGGAATTTACTTGCCATATATAGTTTGAGGGGGGGATGATTTTTGCGTCACTTTTGCTTTACCTTATTTATGCATAAGTTTTGCAGAAATCATTGTGGCAGATTATGAGCCCCATCTAAGACTTGTTCGGTAGATTTAAATGATAAACATTGAACTAAATAGCAAATGTCGCTTGCTATTATAAACGGCCAGATTCAATTCACATCTTGTTTTCTAGTTGTTATTTCTATGACTGTCTTACTAGCTTGCCATGGTGTAGGTCCGGTATAAATGCAAATTAAAACAAGTTTTTTATGTTATTTATACAGGCTGATTGTGTTTATATGTAAGGATTCAATTATAAGCGGAAGGAGGTAATTTGGGGTTGGAGCAAGGTGGTCCAACTGTCGCCGGGCGCACTAATTCGGTGGCTATTTTTAGACCGCTATAAATATAAATGACGCAGCATTTTCTTTTCAGAAGCTGACAGCAAAACATGGCGGAACAAGGTTCGTACGGTCAAGGCCAGTTTATTTAATTTATATTAGTCTATTTATATCATTGGAAAACTAAAACATTTTTATACAATTTCAGCCCACCACCATCCCCTACTTTCCTCCGTTCCTTTTTTGAGTTTTGATCTCTTGTTTATTGTTCTTTCAAGGCCTGTTAAATTTGTTCCAGACTTGGTTGATGAGATCTTTTCATTAGTTTCAATTTTACATCAAATATGTATAGGAAGTATCCTTCATAAAATTGTTCCAAGCGTTTTATGCTTATGTACATGAATCGTCATATCCACTCTGTTAAGTTTTTGTAATTTCATAAAGTCATTTCCTAAGTTGTTGATTAGGTTACTCAGAGATGTATATATATATACGTCTCTGGGTTACGGAACCTGTACCATCCAATAATTCACAATCGATGTTAATTTTCCTACCCTGGAGTATAGCATCCAGGTATGTCATGTACTTGTTATATGCTGTAAAAATTTCCTTCTTTAAATTTCATATCTGATAATTTTGTACGATGTTAGTTTTTCTTAACTTGAAATGTACTATCTTATGTTTATGTATGCTGTCAAAATTTTCCTTCTATGATTGGGTATATTTATGTATGATGTGGTGGCAGATTATAAGCCCCATCTAAGACTTGTTCGGTAAATTTAAATGATAAACTTTGAACTAAATAACAAATGATGTTTACTATAATAAACGGCCAGATTCAATTCACATCTTGTGTTTTAGTTGTTATTTCTATGACTGTCTTATTAGCTTGCTATGGTGGAAGTCCGGTATAAACAGAGTTATCCTGCAACTGGCATCGCCGTTGTAGGAATTCACTTGCCATATATAGTTTTGCAGTATTCGGCAGTGATGGAAAACAGCTGTAATTTAGCACGGGTGGTAATTCGACAGAATTTCTCTCTGTACTTAAATGTTACGTTTAGAGACTCGCCACGTTTGTATTTGAAATTAAAGGGACATGGTTCTGAATATACACATGTACTTGATGTTCTTATGAAATTAAGAGATATTTGAAATTTATTAAGAAATTTCATATTCATCATAATTATATTATTTAGAAACATTGTTTTTTTTTCTTGTGCTGTTTGGTGTTGGGCGTGATGTTCGTTAGTACCGTTAACTTTGTTCTCACTTCGGAACGTGACATTACTTACTTAGATTAACTGAGATTTACATGACGGGTGTCGTCGCTAAAGCCAAAGACGCTTACCCTCTGAAACCCCTGATCTTAATCTCCTTGTACATTTTCAACTTTTTTCATGTGTTTATAGTTCCAAAACATTTCTGTTTATATGTCAATATTTTTCCTGACTATGATCAGACTAGAAATTATTACATATAAAGATACCAAAGTGAAATTCTGTTTTGTCTATTCACTCTAGATTCAAATAATCTGTTTGATTGTGCTGTTATATCAATAGCTGTCTAAACATGTATTATTGAACTGTCTCAGATGCATTAGGAAAACGCGCATTGTCTCGCCACGTGTCTCGTACGGTATTAAATTGTAAACAACAAACAGATTAGTTCACACCTTCCTTGGATCATCCGACTTAATCATTGGTGGGCGATGGTTTAACAGCCAATCAAATATGTCCCTGTAAACAGGAAGAAAATGAGAGGTATGGACTCCGTATCAAATTCAAGGTGTTAGCCGAGTGTGGATGTGACGGCCGTTGTTGATGTCTAGTGATCAGATGTAACGCTATAAAGGCATGCACTGAATAAACTGACATATAAAGTTTCCTTATCATACAGTCAAACACATAGTAAACAATATTGGTGATCTCACCATATTATAAAATGTTCCCAGCTGAAACTGTATCACACAGGACAATTGAAAGCATGGTATATTGTAAAACATCAATAGACTGAGCACTGTCGGGTGGGCAATCAATAAACGGAACATTGTCATATGAACGGAACATTGTAATATTGACGGAACATTGCCATATAGACGGGACATTGTCATATTGACGGAACATTGTCATATTGACGGGACATTGTCATATAGACGGGACATTGTCACATCGACGGAACATTGTCACATTGACGGAACATTGTCACATTGACGGAACATTGTCACATTGACGGAACATTGTCACATTGACGGAACATTGTCATATTGACGGAACATTGTCATATGAACTGAACATTGTCATATTGACGGGACATTGTCATATGAACGGAACATTGTCATATTGACGGAACATTGTCATATTGACGGAACATTGTCACATTGACGGAACATTGTCATATTGACGGAACATTGTCATATTGACGGAACATTGTCACATTGACGGAACATTGTCACATTGACGGAACTTTGTCATATTGACGAGACATTGTCATATAGACGAAACATTGTCATATTGACGGGACAATGTCACATTGACGGAACATTATCACATTGACTGAACATTGTCATATGGACGGGACATTGTCATATAGACGGGACATTGTCATTTGGACGGAACATTGTCATATGGACGGGACATTGTCACATTGAAAGAATTTTGTCACATTGACGGAACATTGTCATATTGACGGGACATTGTCATATAGACGGAACATTGTCATATTGACGGAACAATGTCATATAGACGGAACATTGTCATATTGACGGAACAATTGTCATATTGACGGAACAATGTCATATTGACGGGACATTGTCATATAGACGAAACATTGTCATATGAACGGAACATAGTCATATTGACGGAACATTGTCACATTGACGGAACATTGTCATATTGACGGAACATTGTCACATTGACGGAACATTGTCACATTGACGGAACTTTGTCATATTGACGGGACATTGTCATATAGACGAAACATTGTCATATTGACGAGACAATGTCACATTGACGGAACATTGTCACATTGACTGAACATTGTCATATGGACGGGACATTGTCATATAGACGGGACATTGTCATTTGGACGGAACATTGTCATATGGACGGGACATTGTCACATTGAAAGAATTTTGTCACATTGACGGAACATTGTCATATTGACGGAACCTTGTCATATAGACGGAACATTGTCATATAGACGGAACATTGTCATATTGACGGAACATTGTCATATGGACGGGACAATGTCACATTGACGGAACATTGTCACATTGACGGGACATTGTCATATAGACGAAACATTGTCATATGGACGGAACATTGTCATATGGACGGAACATTGTCATATGGACGGGACATTGTCAAATAGACGAAACATTGTCATATTGACGGGACATTGTCACATTGACGGAACATTGTCATATGGACGGAACATTGTCATATGGACGGGACATTGTCATATTGACGGGACATTGTCATATAGACGAAACATTGTCATATGGACGGGACATTGTCATATGGACGGGACATTGTCATATTGACGGAACATTGTCATATGAACTGAACATTGTCATATGGACTGAACATTGTTATATGAACTGAACATTGTCATATGGACTGAACATTGTTATATGAACCTAACATTGTCACATTGACTGAACATTGTCATATTTACGGAACATTGTCACATTGACTGAACATTGTCATATGGACGGGAAATTGTCATATTGACGGAAAATTGTCACATTGACGGAACATTGTCACATTGACTGAACATTGTCATATGGACGGGACATTGTCATATTGACGGAAAAATGTCACATTGACGGAACATTGTCACATTGACTTAACATTGTCATATTGACGGAACATTGTCACATGAATTTTTTATCATAAACCAAAACGAATTCTGTGAAATGTAGTCAGCTTTTGTTTTCGCCATCCTTCGATCAGCCCACGGCGGACTTGTACAAGATCACATTTCGATTTTCAAATGAAACAGAAAAACCTAAAGGCGACAGTGATTGCTATTACAAAGAGACGTGAATTTTTTTCTACTATTGTGTTTTTGTTTTTTTTAATCATCATTACAATAATCACATTAACGACGTTTTCTTAATTGACAAGTCTTTGTCAACGATACTACGACGTTCTGTTCAATTTGTTTTATTTCTCTAATTAATTCCAAAATTAACTGATAAAAATGACACGAACCCCCAAACTTTTTCTTTTTTATTAATATCTTTACTAATATTACAATATCATGTCATAGAAAAATATCAGTTGAAATTCAATTTTTAAAATTCTTTTTAAACCCGAAAAATATCGGTTTTAATGCAGACAAACGGACATGTAATTTTATGTTTTTCATCATTAGGCAGTGAAAACAACTTTTATGGAAAGAAACCAGTGGTATAATTGAAAAAAAAGATAAATTACTTAACATCTACATTGTATCACAATATTTATAAACCATGGTATAAAGATGTAATTGCGGCACAAAAACGCAGTTACTGGAAAATCATAGATTTTCGTGGGAGATTTATTTTCGTTAAATTATTGGATATCCTTTATCCACGAATTTATATGTCCACGAAATTAACAAACGGGTAAAAACTTACATAGATATTTGTATTAGCGGATTTTGTAAGCAAAAATTGACTATCAAATTAAGTGCCAACGAAAATTTGGTTTGTTTGTTTGTTTTTTGTTTTTATTATTTTATTTTATTTTTTATTTCTTTTTGAAAACCACGAGAATTAAGCCTCAAGAAAAATGTATGATTATACAGTATTGTAATTGCTATTATGTCTTGTTTTAATCATAACCATCACGTATTGATCAATAATATTTAAACCGACCATGGCGCACACTTTTGAACTACACGCTGTAATTCACTTCCGGGGTCATCCAGAATAATATGCTTTCCTAACTCCTTGGATAGTCACGTTTAGATGTATCCACTTTGATATAGTAACATTTTTCGGAAGGCCACAAACGTACCATCGTCGAATTTTGTTTTCTTTCAGTGCCTACACTATTTCTTTTTGACGACTCTATAATGATATGTACGAAGTGACCGGGATGGTTTAGAAATCAACAGGTCATTTCGTCTACGTCATAGTAATATGTACGAAATGTCCAGAATGAATTACAAATTGACAGCTCTTTCGGATACCATATATTCTAATAGTTTGTAAGACCTGTCCATTGGACGAAGGTGTCGTCAACTAAACGTGTAAAAGAACATAACGAAGGTCAACTCGAAAAATGAGATTCTTCATTGTTGATGACGCGATAAACTTTTTTTTCAAATAATTTTCAGTTGTATTGACCGTTAAAATATGACATATTTTCTTATTGATACACTTAAATGTATATCAAGGCAAATATCTGTAATGATATTATAGTCGATAGTAGGGATGACATTCTTATTGTGATGGCCACTATACGCCTCGTCATCACAAGGAACTGATTGGACTAGGCACACTACAGTTTGTGATATCGGCTAATCAGTCTGCCGATATTGCGGGAGTTACCACGCGTCCACAAGATATCATTAGTCACATGACGTGTCAGACATACCACCATTATGACGTCATAGTTCCAATATCTGCCACCGAAATCCCCCCTCAACTTGTCACTTTGCACGTGCTGTCTCTGTAATGGAATATGTGTATTTCTATAAACGAACTGATCACCTCGGGATGTCTGGGCGAATATTTCAAGGTGTGCTCCTATTTCAGTGACAACTGACCGCCTGCTAGGAAGTAACATTACAACCATACAGTTATCTAATATGAAAACAGGCGTTGCCTTGATACGAGTGCGATTTTACTAAGAATATTATCCTTTTTTGTATATATATATATATATATATAGTTTATATACATGCATAACTTTGATTTTTTCTGTTATAAACATTCAAATATATGAATTCTAACACATGTCACAAGAACATCCAAATAATAGATTTGTAACGCATTTAGGAAATAGGGCAATACAAATATCATAAGGTTCGTGCTGAAACGGAACTCTGCAGAATCTTTCATGTACGGAATTATTAATTTTTCCAATATCTGTTGTTGTCACGATAACCTCTGTAAACGGCTCACGATCTACAGGTAGTCGGCCTAGTGACCAGGATCAAAGTTTGACGTCCGGGAAAACTACGGAGACATCTCGACAACATTAACGATGGTCATAATTGTAGACTGTTTTTTGTTTGCCATCGATCAGCATGAAAAAATAATTGCGGAAAGGAAATGTGCCAATATTGTAGACAAATTACCATAAACGTGTGTCACAAGAACACGCTGGTAGTTGAAAAGTGAAAGTACAAATTGAAAAGTGTTTACTCAAAAAGATACAAACGTTTTGTAAACATGACGGTTGACAAAACAGAAAAATAATCAATTAATTTTTATATGACGCAAATACGTTTTTTCAAGAATCTTGAAACGTGTACCGTTTACAGAGGTGTTATGCTAGAGTACCACAATGCAGTCTGTGAGAGATTGGCATTTCATGTTTCACGGAAAGAAACGAAGGTTACCGAGCCTTAAATCGTATAATCTCTTATCTTAATTGGTTAAAAAATGATTTTTTGAACAATTTTTTGCCAATATGCTTTTCAATCATTTGGGAAAATTGTCAGTCAAGATATTTTTATCTGTTTAACAGGTAGGAAGTTATCATTCCATGCTCCGATCAAAGTTCCAGTTGTTCAATGTGATCTCAAGTGTAGTTTATTGAGTTTGAGACACACTGAAATCAAACATAATACCATATTTAGGTTTCCTGAAGTGACAGCGTGGTGATGTAAAATCTGAGAATTTCAGCTTTCTTTGGCATAACCATACTGATGTCAAAAATTGTGATAAAGGACTTGATGGCAAGAGCACCATTCAAGTCATTAAGGTTCATCGTTTTTAACTGCTATTATGATAATGAAGATGGTTTCTATGATCACTCAACTATGTTCTTATTTCTTTTGAATGACCGATTTCAACATTCCAGAAATGAATTTGATTTTTGAAGAAACGAGTGCTGGATGAAATCAATGACAAGTTATTGATGTCATTGATGTCGATATATTGTTTACGTTTGTCAATAAATTGTTTACATGCTTTTTATAACACTTAAAACATCAATTTAATGTTTCCTCTACATCAATATATTACTTACTATTGTCACTATATTGTTAGCTGAATTACTGTTTACAATAAACCAAAGGAATCGTCTGTTGTTAATATTCCTTTCCTTCGGAACATCCTGATAAAGCAGTATTGTTACTAATAGAGCTGATACGTCTCAACTGGTTCGCCGTTCTTTCATTCTTTCAGTAATGAATACCTTAAATTGAACTATGATTTACATTCTACTGAAGTGCCATCTATCATATTTGCCTTTAAACCATTACAATTTTTTCAAATTATAGAAAACAAGGTAATGTCAATAAAGAAACATAAAAAACTCAAACATGACACAATTTGATTACGTGGCTTAACAGTTGTCACGATTTGTAGAAGTGGAAACAAGATCATCCCGGACGGAAAGCGGATTTGTGCCCTCATCTAAAGGACAGCAAGATTCTAATCAATGAAACGGATTACGTGACACAAAGATCCGGACATGACGCTGCGATGTTCTCATTAATTATTGCGTAGTCTCCGTCGAGAAACCGGGCGACATTTCATGGTCGAACTACCGATTCTATGATGCCTTAATGTAGATAATTATTTGATAACTGGTCTATTTGTGGATGAATTTATGTGTTCGCGGCCAATTTTCTTCTTTAGCGTTACCATTTCCGATTATCTGTTTCCGGTGTGCGCAATCGGTGTTAATTGAGGCCTCGAATAGGGGTATCTTTAATACTGACATATTAATTGTGTATCAGCATGCATGTCCAGGACAGACAATGAGGGTGTCTAATGGCTTCCCGTTCAGTACCGATTTGTCAGAATATTTCAATGTTAACATAACCTTAACCTAAGTTCATGACGTCAGATGTCCATGAAGTTACTATCAAGGACAACACTGGACACGGTCAATACATGCTTTCAGCTCGGCTATACGTAAATAATGAGGGTTTCTAGATTGATAAAAATAATTCTATTCACCTTAAGGAAAACTTATATTGATTGATTGATTGATTGATTGATTGATTGATTGATTGATTGGTCGATAAAAATGACACAGAGTAAAAATGATTTGATTTTCTTTAGTTTGTGATTAACTTGGTAGCGATGAAATAATCTAAAGAAATCAAGACATGCAACTGTTACGAAACAACACCTTTCCGAGGAGATTGCTTTAACAGACAATCTCTTGGTTATTTTTAACCTTCATGAAAAAAAAATTCTTTATCCAACTAGGCAAACTATTAGAATCACAACAAACGAAAATAAACATGGCTACTGGCTTCCATGTAATGATTTAAATTGGGATTATTAAAAGTATTCTCGTTTCCATTTTGAGAACGTAAAACTGATCCGGTCTTTACCTAAAAAGGTGGTGTTGTCTATGACGTCCGATGTAAATCATGGGAATAGTCTCAGAGTGCTACAACATTATATATATAATTGATTGTCCAATGCAGAAACACACGAAATAGCGATGGTGTAACCTCAGATGATGTTGCTGAGATGGTGTTACCTGAGATGGTATTGCTGAGGTGGTGTTACCTGAGATGGTGTTGCTGAGATGGTGTTACCTGAGATGGTGTTGCTGAGATGGTGTTATCTGAGATGATGTTACCTGAGATGGTGTTACCTGAGATGGTGTTGCTGAAATGGTGTTACCTGAGATGGCGTTGCTGAGATGGTGTTACCTGAGATAGTGTTACCTGATATGGTGTTGCTGAGATGGTGTTACCTGAGATGGTGTTGTTGCTATGGTGTTACCTGAGATAGTGTTGCTGAAATGGTGTTACCTGAGATGGTGTTACCTGAGATGGTGTTGCTGAGATGATGTTACCTGAGATGGTGTTACCTGAGATAATGTTACTTGAGATGATGTTACCTGAGATGGTGTTGCTGAAATGGTGTTACCTGGGAGGGTGTTGCTGAGATGGTGTTACCTGAAATGGTGTTGCTGTGATGGTATTACCTGAGATGATGTTGCTGAGATGGTGTTACCTGGGAGGGTGTTGCTGAAATGGTTTAACCTGAGATGGTGTTGCCTGAGATGTTGTTACCTGAGATGGTGTTACTTGAGATGTTGTTACCTGAGATGTTGTTGCTAAGATGGTGTTACCTGAGATGGTGTTACTTGAGATGGTGTTACCTGAGATGATGTTACCTGAGATTGTGTTGCTGAAATGGTTTAACCTGAGATGGTGTTGCCTGAGATGTTGTTACCTGAGATGGTGTTACTTGAGATGTTGTTACCTGAGATGTTGTTGCTAAGATGGTGTTACCTGAGATGGTGTTACTTGAGATGGTGTTACCTGAGATGATGTTACCTGAGATTGTGTTGCTGATGTGGTGTTACCTGAGATCGTGTTGCCTGAGAACGTGTTACCTGAGATCGTGTTGCCTGAGAACGTGTTACCGGAGAACATGTTACCTGAGATGGTGTTACCTGAGAACATGTTGCCTGGGAACGTGTTACCCGGGATCGTGTTGCCTGAGAACGTGTTACCTGAGAACGTGTAACCTGAGATGGTGTTACCTGAGAACGTGTTACTTGAGAATGTGTTACCTGAGATCGTGTTACCTGAGATCGTGTTACTTGAGATCGTGTTACTCAGATAGTGTTGCTGAGTTGATGTTACCTGATTAAATTCATTAGAATTTCGTATGGTAAATGGTAAGAACCCACACAAAATGGACCTATTTTTTCTTTAAATCCTCTTCTTTTGATTTTCCAAAATATGCCTTCACTCACAATTAGTAAATGGACGAATAATTTACTGAACAGAAAACTGCATAATTCACCAGATGGCCAATAACATAGATTTAATGAAGGAACAAATAATTGACCTGTCACGTGAGCATGGGGAATGAAACGAATGAATGAGTTATACGTAATATATAGCCAGACTAGGAATAGAACAGAAAACTTAGCGATACTAAATGTGTTATAATCAATGAGAAGAGTCCCATAGCTTCAATTGTATTATACAAAGACGTTATTTAATTGTTGGCATGTCTCGGTCGTTCGAAACGCGCCACGAAATGGAACGAAAGCGGCTAGAATACCTACAAAGAGTAAAGTCTTATGGCTTCTGTGTACGATATACATAACATTTATGTACGATATATGTAACTTTAGAGACCGGAGCACGAACTAAAGGTTGTACAGAAGATACACAAGTAAACAGCACCTTTTAATACAAAGTTATCATCAGACGCAGTAAAGCCAAACAATAAATTGAACTGCATCGTACATCTGTTTCGTCTTTCTAGGACTCGTCATGGCCTGACTTTTGAAACTTATGGGGCAAATGGGGAATATCCAAATGGTCGTGTAACAGGAGCGGGTTGGTGTGGCTTGCATACAGTGTTAAATACAGTTTTTGTCACTTAGCTAACGGAGCATGCTTCTTTGGCTCAATTGGCAGAGCCAGTCGATATAACGCCAGAGACCAGGGTTCGATTCCTGGTCGGAGCACTCGACAGGAATGCGTATTTTACCTGTCCTTTCATACATCAAATAAAGCAGAATACATACGATCGAAACTATGAGAAGGACCCCACAGTTTCAAATTTTATATCGATAGACTGTAAGGATCGATCAGAATATGAAATACAAAGCTTGGAATATCGGAGAATGCTTTGAATCCGAACCGGTTGACAAGGTTGGTGACGTCACTGACGTCCCATGATGCTCAGTGGTTTTGCATAATGGTCGAAACCCAAACAGTTCATGGGTCAAACAGTTTTATTTATCGTGTATTATGTAGAGTTGCACAAATGTATACAAAGCATGATAAATAAAATACATGTTACATAGTACATAAGGTGAAAAATTGACATAAATAAAACATGCAACACCGGAACATTAAATCACAATAAAGACAGCTGATATATGTTAAACAAATCTATCCAAAGATAGCCCAAAAAGCGTATATTAATACGCTTATTTCCGTAGGTTTTACTTATGTTGCTAGTATATTTAGTAGGTCTTACTGACATTTTAGTAAGTTTCATGTCGTTTTCAAACGTTTGAATCACCTAACTTACTTAACTTTATTTATTTTACAACAATTGCGAAACAGTTATGTCGACTTATATTAATCACTCTTGTTGGCCCGGATGTAAGCGCGGGAGGGGTCTTATTGTGGGAGGAAACCGGAGTACCCTGGGAAACCCCACGAGGTCGGGCAGGTGATCCCTTACCTTCTCACGTCCGTTCGGGGAATCGAACCCCGGTCGGCTAGGTGAAAGGCGAGTGGGTTACCACTGCGCCACCCGACCACCATTTCATGCATATTTCAGTCATTTGAATTCACTATCTTACGTCATACACACTATGGTGTATAACAATAACGGAATAATAATTTAACGTGTCGCTTAGTCGGTTCAGAATGTTGGCTGAAGTAAGAATGTTATCCAACTGAGAGAAGTAACAATCTTTGGTCAATAACCACTATCAATAAACATTAATAACATTTCACTTGTTTATGGTGATCCATGTTGATATGTTTACTGTCAGACGTTAAATGAACAGGAGAGTACACATGAACACATACATTTTTAATAACGAATACATGTAGCGCCATCTAACGGGAAAAAATTGTACCAAGTCTATCTTACAAGTGATAATTCTTCAGTGGTTACTGATAACGTTAATGCTATTCTTTTCTTGTCCGATTTGAAGTTTAACGTGATTTTATGTCCGTTGTTTTGCCCGTTGTTTCCGTTGTTGTATACTATGATCTCGTTTGAGAACCTGATATTACTCACTTGGATGACCAAGATTTGCATGGAAGGAGTCGTTGATGAAGCATAAGACATTTACCCTTCCGAAACACCTGGTCTTATTTTCCTTGTATTTTTCAGGAGTCTTACATGCTGCCGTAGTTTTATTGAATTCTAGTTTGTTACATGAATATGTTAGCATGTCTATATTTTTACAATAAACAGTAGACAATAAACAATGCTGCCTACCATACAATCGTTTTCTCAGTATGATAGTATCACTAAAAATTAACAAGATTTCGAACGAAAATTTTTACATACTAAGTATAGACATACGCATCTGTCATCCTCTCCTCTCAGGTAACCTCTCACCCTAGGTAACATCCAGGTAATATCAAGTAACAACAACATCAACAACAACGTCAACAACAACAACAACAATAAAATGAATGTTTCGCAGGCATCTATTTTTTTCAATGGCAGCCATTTTGAATTAGGCATCTTGGGTAACAATAGTACACCAGATAAGTTATCTCACGAGGTTGCTCGTCGAGAGCCCCACTACGGGTGTTATGCAATTTGACATTATTACGTCATATTATGACAGAGACGTATCACCATATCTTTGTCTGGAAGGAATCCGATTAGTCTGTATTATCAATCTGTCTTTATGTAATGCAGCAATATTGTCCGAGTAAGCTGCTGTGTAGGTTTGCCACCAATATGTTTCATGTTGTGTAACAATACAATTCATTCACATCACGGTTCCACCGAGTTTTCTTTACATCCAATTATTGGAGAAATATTTTCCTTCTAAATCTACTTTATCTATTTTTTTCTGTATAAATAAAAAATATTTACTGACTAAATGAATTTTAGAAATCAAAACTTCATTTGGTTAGAACTAAAAAGAATGAATTGAAATTAAACAAAGAAATTGATTTCAAGCAATAGTCACAACCACTGGCCAAACTTAGGTCTAGATTCAACAAAGGGCCGAAAGTGCTTGAAAATTTGTTTATTAAGAACAAATTGCAACGATTTGTATTACAACATGGTGAAAGAGCTTTAAGGTGATACAAGAAATCATTGACGTAATCAACCAATGAAAACTGTTTAATGTTCATATGTAAAATGGTTTTCAATCTAACTTCTATAAACAGCTTATTTGCAAATCTATCATTTTGCTTTCAGCTACATCTGACAAATTTTGTTGGCATTAATCAGGAACGTATATAATGCACCCTTTCATTATACGTCACTGACGACAATGTCGTCAAACTTTTAACCCTATAACGATGTAGTGGGTGGAATTACAGTAAAATGTCCTAAACCAGCCTTAAGGTACACATCTGTAAGTCAGAATAGCTGTACTAAATATAGGTGACTATGAAGGTAGGTTTCCGGATAAGGAGTTCTACATCGTCCTCGGCTACTGATAGATGTCCCTAATTAAGTAGTATGACTACACTTCTACGTTTGTTCTGTCATCGTGAAAGGTCTACACACCTGATCGTCCGCTGATTATCACATAAATTTATCAAGGTGGGAACAGATTTTGATTAGACGCTGACAACCCGTGTTTGCTCAGGTAAATAGTTCTTCGCTTAATGATCGACCGACATTCGACAAAATGACAAATTGTCATGTTGGTTTTCGTTGTAACGATTTTATTCAAGAAATTATCCCAATAGACCATTGTTCATATTGCATATAAACAAATGTTGTAGTCTTCTTTCTGTTCTTATGAATTTCACAAAACCTTGTTCAAAATGTATACATGATGTTAAAACGCCAAGCTGGAGATGTGGAATGGGAAATTCAATTTAACACTAAACAAGGCAAGGAAATTTGTGTGGAAATTTTATGTACGACAAAAAAGTGACAATCACCATCCTTCCCACGCTTAGAGAATGTCAATAGGTGTTTGAATTGTACCAGAAGGAAACGAATTGTTTCTAATTAGGTGTGAAAATGAACTAGAAAATGGGCGTGTTGAACCGTAAACAAGAACAGAAGATATTTCATGGACAAAGACGACTAACAGAACAGAGATATATTAAATGCGGATGATTCATATAGAAACAGTTAAAAGTGGTGTGGGGAAATCGTCATATGGAATTAATGTTAAAAAACACGAGGATTATTATTGTATATGAGACGACACGCATCTTGAACTTTCTATTTTGCAAAAATATCAATACTGAAAATGTCATGACCGAATTAACCCAAAAAACTCTAAAAACAAAACGGCAGTTCGGGCAAACTTAAAACCTGACAAATAAACAATATTCAAAACTTCAAGCTTTTCAAATAAACTATATAACTGCCATATCCAAAACAAACGAAAAAATTAAAACCACTCAAACCACACATTAACCATTTAAACAAAACACAAAACTGTTAAACAAAACACATACCTGTCAACTATAACACAAACTTGTCCAACATAACAAAAATGACAGACATAACCTCAAACTGTCAAAAAAAAAAAAAAAACATATCTGTCAAACAAGACTTACCCTATCGAATAAACCACAAACCTATCAAACAAACCACAAACCTGCCTAACATAACACCATATTTTCAAACAAAATACAAACCTGTCATCAAGCCAAAAACCCGTCAGACATCATCCATACTGTTTAACAAAACACAAGCTTGTCAAATATATCAAAACCAATTTCACACTTCAAGGTACATTGTGAATGCTGCTTTAAAACAAAGAGGTCAACTAATGATAAAATGACACATTGTGGTCGTTGTCTCATTCATCGGAGAACGCTCAGGCTCAGTGTTCAGTGTAGGTCGTTTTCGTTGTTTGTTAAGTGTACTGATAGAACGGCACACTTGGAAACTTCCGATCTGAATAATATGGCATGACGCGATGACCGTCATAAAAGCAGGGGGAATTTAGGCAACATCTGTATCTGGTGGTCTTTCTAATGTCGACTTAGTTTAACTGATCAAAATGTCGTGCAACTTGACGACAAAACACACGATCCTTAATACAAATGTCAGCTTGTATTATTTTTCGATCGTTTAGGGCAAGAGTGTAGTATCGTACACCGGAAATAGCAGTCTCCCCGTTTGATTTTATCTAGCTATATCCGGTGTACGGTACTACACAGCTATATCCGGTGTACGGTACTGCGCCCGCTCCGGAATGAAATATGTTTCAACCCTTCATTGTTGTTGCGAACGAGTGGTAGATACAAAAAATATAGAGAGTTTATAGGCCCTATTAGACTTTCATGATAGAACAATTTAACAAATAAAATGGCATATCGAAGGTGATCCAAAACCAAACATTATTGCTTCATTCAGATGAGAACCTAATACATTGTATTTCACAGAGTTTATCCGTGATAAAAAAAAATAGCAACAATAAATCACATATATGTATTTCACGAAAATAACCAAATTTATTTCATGCTGGTGAATTAAGTACGAAACCCGGGAAGATAGAATATTGGGAACTCCCCGAAAACTTGTCTCTCCGAGTATACTCAAAAGGCGCGATCGTGCGCAACTGAATAGCATTGAGTAGTAACGAACTCGAGAACAATCTCATTCATACGTAATACACATAAATATGTGTGATATATTGTAGAATCGAGATGAGCGTACAGTTGTTAAGTGTTTAACGATAATATCATCAATTCATGTACTAATCAGGAGCTGATAGATTCCAATTTCATCGCTTACCTGATCGTATAGTGGTGATGCTGATATGTCAAATCAAACGACGCATTATGTCAATAATCCAAAGATTTAAAAGCAAACTGTTAAAACGTATACAAGGACTACAAGACCATGTGTTCCAGTAGGACAAGCGTTTTCTGCTTTATTGATGACATCCGCTATGTGAAAAGAAAGTAACGTTACGCTCACAAATGGAAGGTTAACAACAATGAAACCAATAGGCAAACTAACCTGTATCAAACACGTGTAACTTCATATCGCACCAAACATGATATTTCCCAATGAGATCACTATGATTACAAATCGTCTAAGCCTTTATCTTTCGAAGCCATGTTTTGTAAGTTTGTCAGCTGTTCAACATTTTTCACTGAAATTATGATATTGGAAACAAGTCCTTGTATACCTGATCAACTGCAACATGTTCATTACTACTTAGAAATGGAAAATTCACAACAGAGAATTATCTAATTATCATCTATATATATATGTACAGCTTTGGTGCCCCTGTAACTTTCCTGGTAAGAAAAGTATGGAAATGAAGCAATATTTGTCTGATCAAAATGCCATTGGGAAAGCACAACTTCATCCAATCAAAACCTATCAGGAATCTTTTAAAAATTGTCAAATACTAAGGGTCATGAATAAAAAATGTCGGGAGAGACATAGAAACGTTTCTTCAAACAGCGTCGAATATTTCAAGGGAGATAACGCTCACAAAAAATTACAGATGAAACAACATACCTTTGGGATGATAATGTAGGTTTGTTAAATTTTCCTTGATTTTATCACAATGTCTATATCATCTGATTTAGGACGAGCGTGTGACTCTGCCGGGGTATTTTAAAGATAGACTTTAAACAACTGATCAGCTGAACTATAGAAAAAAATTGTCCATCGAATCATCAATACCTTACCAACTCCGTGTAAAAGTGACTTATCAGACTGGCTATATTCTTGTTTAATTCTTGACTTATATTTCGGAGAATTAGCACCTTTACAGCCACGTGTTAGTCTGAAAACACCCCTGTAAATCTATCGTCTCCATCGTATCTGTAAAACCTTCAGGAAGTGACCGAGCCTGTTAAATAGAAGATGGGCGAAGGACAACCTGATCTGAAGTGTTTTGCAGACGATTTATAACAAGACAAGACAATTTGCACAATATATAACAGGCAGATAATTGTAATATCATATCCCTGAAAATTCAACACCAAAGGTGAAGTTGTGCTTCCATGTCCAGTATAAAGCATGTCGGTAACTTCAGCTGGTGCGGACGCAGCAACAGTATTGTTTTGCCAGATAAAATATGTAGACAGGATCAATTATCAATCGTTACAGAAATATTCAGTAATCGTGGTACAAATGTATATATGATATGGTCGTCAGCTACAACCAAGAAAATAAACACAGGCAATAGTATGTTTATTTACTTCTCAAATTATACATATTTTTTCAGCATATTTTTAAAAAAAAATTATAAGCTATTCCTTATTTAGAGAGGTTCCAAGATGTACCGGTAAACTCCTTAACTCAAAGTTGAATCACCATCTTCCATACAACAACTTAGGATAGTGTTTTGACCCCGATAAAGGGCCCCCGCGAGATCATCAAGATAACGAAATTTACACTATCGTTCACGATTTTAATTTATAACTTTGTATTTGTTTTATGTTCTATGTATGTGATGTAATGTATGTAATATATGTGTCTTTATAAGGAGGCAGGTTGTCTCGAAAAGTTGGCAATATACTTGTCCGTACTGTCGTTATTGCTTTATTGATCCATATATCTATTCCATTAATACGCACCCAATGAAATTTTTTGTTAGGATCCAGTATTAAAAGTTTGCCATACTGTCTTACTAGATATTAGGAGATGGGGATCAGGCGTAAAGAGTTCAATCATGGGGAGGTAATCGGATAAGAGACGGATGGGACGGAAAAGAGGAGAACTGACCGAAAAAGTGTCCTGCGTGCGGACAACCAAAAAGAAGCTTTGACTAAGGAGAATGGAGATTTAATTTATTTTTAAATAAAATAAACGACAAGTCAACAAAATATAAATTCAAATGAATGAAATAATTTACATGGAGACCCTAGAAAAAAGTACAAGGAAAAACTAAAACAGATGTTTCAGAAAACGTCTTTTGCTTCATCAACGACACCCATTATGTAAATCGTGGTAAATCAAACGGAAGCTGGAAGTATTTAACAGATATTCCAACCAATCACAGTGAAATTACAAATAATGGTGTACTTCCTTACGTTATAGTAAAAGCGATACTAAATTACGTTGCAAAAACTAGAAATGTTTTCAGTCAGAAAAAAACATGAACTCTGGAATTTAACAAAAATGCATTTTATTTTAACGTTTACAATTGTACAAGTGCCCACGCCATACTTTAAACCACTACATGTAAGTGATAAACTTGTAGGTAACTCATTCACACAGGTTCCTGTCTCCAGTTTAATGATTAGGTAAAAATAAGCGGTGACGTTAAATTGTAGAGTTTACACTGTTGACGAATGTATGTTGTACATTGATTGCTGTAGAAAGACCCAACCGAACAAAATAATGGGTAAGAAGGATTTTTTAAAATTTATATTTGTTTCTTTTTTCCATGGAAAATATTGAAATGCTACGACATACTGAAAACAATACCCATCAGTTTCATATAGAATTCGCAGTGAACCTGAAAATATATGCTTTCCCTTATTTGAGGATTTCCCAATCACCACAAACGTTACCTAACCAGAGTTCTAAAGAATCAAATTTCAAAACCATTTCTAAATTTAGAATTTGATACCGTGGTATCCATATCGTCTCTAAGGCGAGTCTGTAATGCTGTTTTCCTGCTTAAGATAAAGAAACAAAACCATACTACAATTTATCACATAACTGACCAGTTGTATTATGCCATAAGGCCAAACATATCGTAAGGCAAATTTTCACACTATTGTGACGTCATGAATAAGACACCCCTATATGGCGTCACATGATTTTCTAGAAATATGAGTTATAAGATAAATAGAATCTTACACCTGTGTTTATGTATTTATAGAACTTATAAGATAATTTGAATTGTGTTACAGCCTCACTAATACCTTTGTCATTTCATATGTCAATAAAATGAGTTTAAAATAAATTAAACTTAACAACTCGCATCATATAGATTAACTGAACTTGATAAAATATGTACACTTATGTAATTTAAACTTGAATCTAAAGTTTTAAATTTGACTTAAGAAATTCTAATTCTAATTTGTAGATGACCAAAGACCAACATCTATAAATGTTTTATCACATTCCCGAAATGTTCCGATTGTATCAGCATCTCCGAAATGTTCCGATTGTATCAGCATCTCCGAAATGTTCCGATTGTATCAGCATCTCCGAAATGTTCCGATTGTATCAGCATCTCCGAAATGTTCCGATTATATCCAGATCTCTTTTTTAAAAAACTTCCTGTACCAAACAATATCTTAAAAAGTCAAATAAGTCACTGTCTGCTCCGTCATGTGCTCGTTAAGATGCATGTTAACAAACACGACACATAAACACATCATTCGAGTTTTGCATCATGTATATTGGACATAGAATCATATTCATTTAAGTCAGTCACTTCCGGTTTCGCTATGTGATCATTACTGCACGTGTCATAAATACTATTTCCTTCAGTGCTCTGCGCATTAATATTAGCCATAGTATCGTATTCCAGGTTATCAGCCTCTGTATCATTCCCGAGAGAATCCGAACGGCGGAAGCCATCGTATGTGCCGTCATTCAAGTTTATGTTGCGCGTGTGATCGTATGTATCATCTGTCTGTTTGTCCGTTTCCTTCTCGTGGAGTTCGTTATAAATGTTATCTGGTGGTGGTGCTGTTGTGTTCTCTTCTTGTTCCCCCGTTGTTTCATTGTTTGGTGAGACTGACGGGGTCTCTCTTGTAGTTTTGACACGATTGGGTTCCGATTCTATGAAGCTCGTCTCATAAGACAAAACGTTACCTATCTTAAATCCATGATTACTTTCAGGTTTTCTTGAACCATAACTCATATGTTTAATCAGTTTAGAAGTTCTCATTTTTCTCATCGACGCTTTATTCTTGCGCCATAGTATCACGGAAACTACCATGATGATAATCATTCCGAGCGCCACGAAAGCGAGAGGCCAAAGAACTGGTTCTGTTTCCTGAAACACTGTATTAGTTATAACGTTTGAACCCGTTGTAACAAATGCGTTACAAAGGGCTGGTAATGAGAAATTGCACGCCTTCACAATTAATCTAAAGATCCCCGAGTTATTCCGAATGGCAACACATCGCCCGGGATCTGTTTCTCCCGAAGCTGGCGACAAGGACGTATATGATGTTCTTCGGAACATGTTTGTCCAGTAAGAGTCCACGGTTGTTCCGGAAGCCTCGATATGACGGGTGACAAATGTCTTGCTTCCGAAAAATGATGTTTGTTGTGTACATTCTGCAGCAGCTTCCCACCATCCTCGTTCATCGTTGCTGGGCACCATGGTTTGTCCATTTTCCGTCGCTTCATAACAGACATAACTTTTTTTAAGAGAACAGTCCACCATTTTGGTTTGACGACTCACTATATCGTATGAAGAACAGTCCCCGGTGCCGATTGGATTGACAGCTACCGGCCTATAGGTACACAGTACTAAGACGGCGATATTCTGAACGTTGATGAGCCCAAAACCACATAATGCTCTATAGCCGGACAGACACACAGAACTAGGATCAAATAAAATAGCCGGATGGAAGGTATCTACATCATCTTCGAGACAGAAACACGTATCATTTGACAGACCAAATCTTGTGAAATTGCAAAATCGGTAGCACGACCCAATGAGATCAGTTTGATTGTCAAATTTAAGCTTTTCTGTCGGGCCAACCAGGTTTTCTTTTGCATACAGTCGACAACTTTCAAATGTGAGCGCATTTGATGACGTAGCGAACAGTCCTACCCAGGCCTCTGTGACGTTATCGATGGGTTGATTGAATTTCACATTTTCCGGGTTTACGTCACCAGCAACGTCACTCTGTATACGACACTTTCTCGTAAGAAATGCATCATCCCAAGACATTGGTGCCGTTATTTCAGTAAATTCTAAAACGACACTAGAACTTGCCTTTAACAGCAGAAAAAATATCGCAAATTTCCGCATATTTTCATTCAAACGAATAGCCATTTCCTTACACATATACAGTCACAATTCAATGTTTTGACACCAGACACAGACTCTTTTTATCGGAGTTAGTGTAAAATAATCATGTGACGAATCAGATTCATCGATACAGGGTAAGATTTTCTCTATACATATCAGCATTTCCGGTAAAAGTTAGCTAAGCAAATCAACATGTTAATATTTGTTTCCTATAAATAATATTACTTGTGATTCTGTTTACTGTAAAGCCCACCAATAACATCAACACGCACAGCTACTTCCGGTAAAACTATTGCTGGCAGTGATCACTTACCAAATTAACATTCGCGTGACTGCTTCCGGTAAAGTCTGGACGTTTTAATCAACAGGTGCGAGTATATTTCCATGAAAGTGTACTGAGTACATCATTACGTGTTTCTGCTTTTGGTAAACCCGTCTGGGCATGCATACGTCGACACGTAAAAATCTACTTCCGGTAAAATCTGCTTTGTACATCCAATCGTACATTAATGTCGCTATGGCAATTTCATCGGATGGTACATAGGCGGATTGATGAATTTTTTTTTCATTCGAACGTACATTTCCAAAAGAAATTGGGTTACACACTTCCTAATCCACTCTTCTCACGAACAAAGATCTAAAGTGCCATAGTCCATTTTTGCCGGTCCATGTCCTGTCCCTGTGGATGTACGGAAGTGACACAGTTTGTGGCCATCCTGTTTCCGGTTACCAACTCCGGTGATATGACCAGTCAACCTGAAATGTAAATGTATGTACTAAGGTGTAACACATTTCCATCGTGTCAAGAATAATAGATATATTGAAGAATTTGTAAGATATTTCAGCATGATTGTACGAGAACCCAAGACACTGACCGTAGTATTGGCATATTCTTTATTTCAATTACGTCCTCATTAGGATACGTTAGAATTATTAGTATGAACTTTTTTTTTCAAATGAAAAAATATTTCACAAGATAATAGGGCGCCGTTTTAGTATTTACATATGAAATGTGATATTATTAATTAGAATTATTGACATCACTAATTCATACCTATTTTTCATATATATAATTCTTAATATTGATATCTTCAAATGAATTAATTATATTAATGATTCTGATTAGTGATATCAATAATCAATAATAATCGATATCATTAAACTAAATTGATATCACATGTTGAAGATAAATACTAAAATGGCGCCTAATAAGATCCTTGTTTAATACTACTGTAGTGTTATTCGTAATTATAAGGAAAAACCCATTTTTCTAAAATGATCGTTTAAGTAGGGACAAAGATTCAGATATATATTGTGTGATAACTGGGAGGGGAACAAAGAATTAAGAAAAATGCTAATTTATCAGGCATCTTGGTTAAATATACCAATACAATAACTGCACACATGGCCTGTTAATTGATAAAACTAAAATTGACAATGTTGTGCCAAAAATGGAGGGGAACAGCTTATTGTTTGCAGATTCAAAACGGATATCTCTCGGGAAATAATTAACGTAAATTGTCTTAAGTTATGGAGAAATTTTATTTTTTGAGGAAATTCGATGAGTGGGGAGGTGAAAGCCGTACGAGAAATGGAACATAGTATGAACGTTTTGCTTGGCTTGTTTCATAATATTTAATAATAATAATAATCGCTTTGGTATTTAAACGATGGCCTACCTTGTGCGCGAGCTGCACGTGTGGGTGAAAGCGTGCGTGATTTTGTCTTCACAGGGACCAACGCTCAGCTAGAGGACAAAAGTGAGGAAGTGTCAAAGAAAACTGTTTCTAGAAAAAAAAATAACAAATTTTCCAAATTATAAGTCGCCACTTCTGAATAACGTAATAAAGGCAGTGCATTGTTTTACATCCTAACCGCAGGTCTGGTCATAGCAGATATTGTTGTTGTTGTTGTTGTTGTTGTTGTTGTTGTTGTTGTTGTTGTTGTTGTTGTTGTTGTTGTTGTTGTTGTTGTTGTTGTTGTTGTTGTTGTTGTTGTTGTTGTTTAAAATAAAGTCCAGAATGGAATTGGTTGTTGGGAGGGGAAAATTTAATGTGGAATTGGTTGATAGTGGAGAGAAAAGTTCTGTGAAGTTCCGTGTGGAATGGTTGTTGTTGGGAGGGAAAGTTGATTGAGGGATTGGCTGTTGAAAGGTTGTAGGCGGTAAACTTTGTTGTTAATTAAAAAATAACAGTTTATTTGTTGTTAAAGGAAAGTGACAGGCTTTCTATCGTCGTTGGGAAGGGATAGGTCGTCGGACAAGGAAGAGAAACTAAAACATATCGCATGAAGCCAACCAAGACGAGAATACTGTGTTGTAACCAACCCTGCATCAGAGCAATACATCAACATGCTGTATCTTCAACATTAACCATGTCAGAAATATTGTCAGAAATAAGATACTTACTACGTAGTAGGTATACTGAAGTTTTCAACCAAATATCCTCCTTGTCAGCTACAGTTCAGCAGTAATACACAACAGCGTACACATCCAACTTGTTTTTCTTCCTCGTTGTTATAATGAACTCAGACATACGAATATACGTCGTATACCTAGCTGTTTCAGAAAATTTAATTCTCCTAAAAGATCGGTGACAGAGATGTCAGTTCTATCATCAATGTAAGCTATTTCGTTTAAATTTCATTTTTCCTGTTAAACCTTAAAATCCGTCCTTACTTTGTTAGATAAGTTCTATCAATGGCCAAGCCTTACAAAATTCTGTTTTACAAAACACGTGTATCTTAGACGATATAACATTTAAAATATCTAAATTCTCTCTCAAGTTGACCAATCCTGAATTAAGTGGACCGAATCGCTTGTCACCGATTGGCTGGTCACGGGTCAACTAAATATGTGGTGCTCGAAATAGCCATAGGCAGGTTTAACAAGATCAGCCGGACAGATGACAATAGCCTGGAAATGTCTGTATTGGTCAATAGGCTATTTCTATATATATCTCGTCAACTCTGTCCACCAGTGTATACATATCATAAACAAATATACACAGTTTTACATGGACGAGCTCAACAGCTCTGAAAATCCACATCCGTTGTAGGAAGTTCAGGAAATGATTACCCTGAATTTGACCGGAAGTCGTCCCTCACGACAATTTGTTTCTGTTTGACCGGCTGATTTATTGATAATAACTTTCAGGTTAGAAATTATGTCGGCCACGGGCGAAGTGGACTTCTGAATGATTGACTGAAATATGTACTGTGTGTGCGACAGTATAGTGAAACTTACATTTAAACAAATGTAGATATGAAAATGTACAATGTTCAGTGATATTGCTAACATTTATATATAATATCGTATCATGTTTCCGATATTTCTATACACAACTTTGAAGTATGTCATATTTATAGATAATATATTTGAAAATAAAATATTATCTTTTTATTTTTCAAGCGTTTATATTCTTCTTCAATTAAGTATTTTTCAGTTTTTCAGACATTAAAAAAACAACAGTCATTAAAGACAGTACTACAGAAGACGAAGGCTTTTGGGTCCGTCTCACGCGTCAGCGGGGCAAAGAATGTTTATTACAAAAATATATTCCCCTTCACCCAAGAATGTTTCACTTCAAATTGGGACATAATCCAGGCCTTCGTATACAAGAAAGATTTTAAAGCATGCCTGCCGAAAAAGAAAGATTTTAAAGCATTTACTGTATTTCCCCTTTCGGGCCCAAAAATGCTTCACTCCAAATTGGAACAGAAGCCATGCATTCCTATAGAAGAAGGATTTTAAGGTATATGCTCTCTTTCCCTTATTGGGCCCCGCCTTCTCGCCTGTGTGGCGACCGTTTATACGACACTGTGTCTTCTTCACACAACAAAAACATTGGCACCCAAGATACTTGACATTTTCCCACAGACATCGTTGTAACCT
Source organism: Ylistrum balloti (assembly GCF_031769215.1). Lineage (NCBI taxonomy): Eukaryota > Metazoa > Mollusca > Bivalvia > Pectinida > Pectinidae > Ylistrum > Ylistrum balloti. The sequence continues at coordinate 153,952 of NW_026782890.1, forward strand.
CAGGAAACTCGAGGCTTAATTATTTCCGTGACGGAAAGTATGTAAACCTGATAAACACTACAATATACCGCTCAACCAGAGAGATCGGCAAAGCATAAGACTAGTGAGCCAGAGGTCTCAGGTTCGAATCCTACCGCAGGCATTTCAATATATGAAAATCCATTACGTTAACAAATTATATGTGTTGGATGATATTGTAAAAACCAAAGAAATTATGATGTCCTATAAAGTGTCCGTCACGTTCATCTTAACATCCTAGCGAACAGCTCAGCATTCCAAACGGATTTGATATCATATCGGCACTAGAAACATGGTTAAACTTCTATAAAACAGTGACAATGACGAGCAGATTTGTTCACTCCATAATCATGATGTAAAATATTGACGATATCCACAAAATAACGTCTTCAAATATCACTTCCGTGGTCGAATATTGGTCGGATTTGGGTGTATTTCATTCCGAACAGGTCTATGCCTCGGGAACAGTTAAGGAAGAAATACAACAAACTTGATCAAGATTTTTATCGGGAACTTTTATCTTTGTCAAGATCAGCTACAATCATATTGATATTATCGAGTAGGAATTTTCATCACTCACACAATGTGTGAACACCACTCTCACAAACTATTATTATTGCTATTTCAATATTCGAGTGACGTCATCATAATCTACGTCATCTGGTACGTGTGTATCCCCATCATTGGCCTGGATTTGGTCATATATTCCGTCTGGGTTACCTGTGTGGTCATACAGGGGTTGTATCTTATCGTCCTTTTCATGAAGTTTGTTGTACACGCTCTCATAATTTGACATTATTTCGTCTTCGCGGTAAGGAGATGTGGTATTCGAACGGATAACCATAGACTCACGTTGAGTACTTGAGTCTTGCTGGTTAAATATACTTTTCGTTTGCATAGAAACATTGTTTTCATTCAGTTCCATGTACGTATGTTCTGGGATGTTCTGCCTTGATGGTGCTAGCGAAGTGTACTGTTGGTTTTCATTCGGTGTTATTTCTAAGTTATCTCCCTTGGTAACTGTTGACATCGGTAATACATCTTTCAAATTAGTGACTGGTCTATTGACGACTTCCGGTTCCGGTTGCGTAGGTACTATTTTTGTCTCTACGATTTTCCTAGAACGTTTTTTACGATACATCAACAAAACCATCACAATAATAACAAGAATCCCCAGCATCACAAATATTACTGGCCATACACTAGAGGTATCAACAGCATAAACCTTACTCTCTGTACCAAAAGCCTCGGCTTGACCAGCGGTAGTAACACCAACAGATGAGTCATATCCATTTGATGAGACTTGGGTGGAATCTGAAGTGGACTCGAATTCTGGAAACGTAACTTCCGGTTTAACAGAAAAACAAAGCGCTGGAAGTTCATGTAAGCAGTCCCTTAAAGAAAACCTGAATGTCCCCGATTCATTTTTGACAGCGACACATAAATCGTAATCATCATTCTCATTAGACAGGAAAGAGTAAAACTTTTTCCGGAATTTGTTTGTCCAATATGATTCCACAACAGTTGCGTTTGGAGATTCAATGTAGCTGACGACTGCCGGCCTGTTACCAAATGTATGGACCGAACTCTGACACATGAGAGCTGCATTCCACCACGAATGTTGTAGGTTTTGGAATATGGCATTTCTTTGAATGTTGTTTTCTGAACAGACGAAATATTTGGGTGCATCACAGTTTGCCAATGTTGTTTTACTCCTTCTGACGTCATACGATACACAGTCTCCAGCGACCCGGAGGTCAAAGTCCCGATTGGTATCAACAGGGCGATAAACACAAAGGCACCGCAAGCCAGTCTGCTGTATGATATCGCCCCCACACACCCCGCCATTTGGTGACGTGCAAAACCAGATCCCTGTGTAGCTATTTACATTACAGAGTGCAGAACTAACAGGTCTTAGAGTCTCCAGACAATAGCACGTGTCCGCGGAGATACCGAACTGGGACTCGTTACAAAACAGGTAGCAAGAGCCAATCAAATCCTCTCCTTCATTTAGTGACATTTTTGAGACTTTTTCTTCGTTTAAGGAATTTTCTTCAAACATCAAACAGCCATCAAATTTTAAGAAATCTGTCGATATTCCGTGTAACCCTACCCAAGCTTCCTGTATATCACTGACTGAAAGCGAAATGTCCGCGTGTACGTTTTCAGGTGCAACATAACCCTTGACGTGGTGTGACGTCGCACACATCCCTGAAGCAAAAGCATTTCTCCATGACAAGGGTTGTGTAACATGCCTGAATTCCAGCGTAATGGCGGAACATTTGGCCACGAACAGTAACAGAACAAGTAGATACATGGTTGTCAAAAGTGTAGACCGTGTTTAAAATGAAATCAGTAAATGTAAACCAAACATCCACCGATCACATGCGCATATTAATCACAGAATTGGTATTTCACATATATTCTACACAACCTCTTACGAACAAGATGGATATAAACCAAGATCCTTTTCCATAATTTCCTTCGTAACGAAAATAACTTATATCCGCCAAAATGGGCCTTAAACAAGCTAGAGGCCCCAATACTCCGACGGTAGGTATCACGTAACACTCATGTAGGGAGATAACGGTTCTGTACGAACACACCAGAACTCGTCTCCATACGGCAAAAAAATAATGCAATGTCGGAACGATTATCCGGACCAACACCCGGTTCCGTTTCCGTTAGTTATTTTATATAAAATACGAGTTACACGTGTATCATGTTACCGATGTGATTGTGGTGTAATGTGCTTCTCCGGGTCAGTGTACATTTGTTTATAACGTTGAAAAATAAGATCTTTGGATCAGTGAGTTCAGTCCTTCAGTTAGTGATTTTGAAGTCCAGGGAGGTTGACCTAAGGCGTTTTGTCATAACATAACCTGGTCACGGTACACGTCAGACCTCCTGGTGTTATATCGTAGCTTTTACACCATTTTAAGGAGTTGGTAAGGGAGGGGACTGGGTTTTAATTTCAACATATGGTCAAATTCATGATGACCAGACTTTGCCATAAACTCAGTTAACGTCAACAGCAGAAATTTCGTCACGCTCTACTGAGCACTTGGAAGATATATATGTGTGTCTGAGCCAGTCGATAAGGACGTGGACGTGTTTCCGGTGTCATCTGCTTTATCTCAATCCAGATTACGAACACTATGTCTTCCCAAGCATCTACGAGCAGTTCTCCACTTAGCAATGAACTTATTGACTTTATGCATACTATTGACACACGACTGAAGGTTATAGAGATACAGGTTAAAAAGATAGATGATATCCAATCAGCACTATTGTCATTGTCTGTAAGAGTTCAAGAGGTTGAGGTCAAGGTCACTGACGTAACCAAGGTTACACAGGAACTAAAAGACAGCGCCAAGTTTATCAGTGATATGTATGATAGTGTTAACGCTTCTGTCAATAAAAACAAAGCCGTTATAGCCAAGGTTGAGGCTCAGTGTAAGGCGCGTGTGGATAAAGCTGCTGATGTTTCAGATAATTTGCGTCTGCAACCTAATGAACTTAGAGATGTTGTCACAGATATGCAATGTAGATCCAGGAAGTGTAACCTAGTATTTTCTGGACTACAAGAGAACAGAGGGGAGAAAACGGAAGCTTTGGTTCGACAATTCATATGTAACGAGCTTTGGATAGATGAACATCTTGAATTCGGCAACGTTCACAGGTTTGGTAAGCGTCGGGGAAGCAAACCTCAACCTATTGTGGCTAGATTCATCTACTAGCACCAGTACGACGAAGTTTTGAAGCATGCGTTTCGATTGAGAGGAAAACCATTTGGAATCAACGAACAGTTCCCTCCAGCTGTCGAAGAGATCCGGAAAAGACTTTATCCTATTATGAAGGAGAAGCGCAGGGAGGGGCGTAGGGTCAAGCTTGTCCGGGACAAGATGTTTGTTGATAGGGAATTGTACACCGGTCAACAAAGTTCAGATAGGAGTAGTCATGGACGGAATACATCACATCATTCACCGTTCGTTTCGCCAGTGTTAATGACAATCCCAAGAGGTCGCGCAAACCTTCTACCCCCGACGGAGGAGGTATTTCGTCAACGGTTCACCCACTTTCACGTCGTGCGCGTTACGTTGATGACAATGGCGGACAAAGTGATGATGACGAGGAACAGACGTGTGCTAAGGTGGTGTCCAAATAGGGGTTACAGGAGAGCATTTCCATCATTAAGATATGCTCCTGGAACACTCATAGGGATATTTACATTAAGATTGTAAATAGTGATTTTATAGAACATTTTGAGGATTCGGATATAGTTATGCTTAGTGAATGCTGGATAAATGAGAATTTTTCAGTGAGTGGCTTTGATTTTTCCCCGCCATTTAAGAGAAGTAAATGTAAAGGGGGTGGTATGGTTAGTTTATTTAAATCATGGATGAAGAAACATATTTCATTAGTTACTGTTGAAGCTGACAGCGTTGTTGATGGTGGGTTATTTAAAGGTACTATTGATACTTATGTTTGTTTTGTATATCTACCGCCAGAAAGAGCGACATTTTATGATATTTATGATGTTGATACTTTTGATGTATTGGAGTCTGGCATTGCTTAATACAACAGCATGGGACGTGTGTTCATTGCTGGCGATTTTAATAGCAGAACAGGAAGAGATCCTGACTTTATTACGTTTGATTCTCTTCACAATACTTTACACCATGTTATAGACAATGTTATCCCATATGAAGAGGGAAGTTCTAACTTTGTGCGTAAGTCTGAAGATTCGTTTGTTAACCAATTTGGGCGCCGTCTATTACACATGTGCAAAGCAACGGTAAATTTTGAATGGTAAACGGTAATTTTACATTTTATAACGCTTTAGGTACCAGTACTATAGACTATGTTCTTGCCCACGGTGATCATTTAGACATTTTAAAAACATGTAAGGCCAGACATTTTAACGAATATTCCGACCATGCACCATTGTTTTTTACCTTGAATGCGGCTACTAGTAAGTGTACGTGTTGTGACACAAGCTATAATCTCTGTACAATCAGTTCTGTATCATGGACAGACGATGCTAGGATGAATTCTGCTGAACATGTTAATGAAAATATGAAATTAATTGTTAATTTATTAAATGGATTAGAAAATACCAAAGATAGTATTGATTCCTGTCTAGAAGTGCTGTTAAATATCGTTCATTCTATTTTTGATAAGCTTTGCTCCAATCAGAAAATTGTGAATAGTAGTTGTTCATGGCATCAGAGATTTAAACGTAAAATTAAGGAACATGATAAACCCTGGTTTGCTAGTGAATGTAAACGTTTATATAAAGTATATAAGCAAGCTTTGTTTTCTTTTAATAGATGTAGATCTGCAGACAATAGAGATGTTCTAGTTCGCCATAAGAAAAAGTATAAGTTGTATGAAGCAAGAATGAAACGTAGTTATCTTCAGATGGAAGGTGATATGTTAAGCATTTTAAAGAAAAACGATCCAAAATCAGTCTATAAATTTTTTTCTCAACGGAAGACTAATGAAATTGGAAATTTATCCGTAGATCATTTTTACGAACATTTTAAAGGTCTTGCCAACATTTCAGTTGATTCTTCCCCTCTAAGTACCGAACATATTACGGATAACGACTGTATCTACTATGAGATTGATAACGATTTTAGTCTTGATGAGCTGTTAGTTTCAATTAAGGGATTACCTATTGGTAAGTCATCTGGGCTAGACGAAGTAATTAATGAATATTTTATTGAATACAGTGATGTTTTTGCACCAGTTCTATTGAAATTATTTAATGCCATACTGCATGTAGGTTATTTTCCTAAGGTTTGGTCAGAAGGAATTTTAATTCTTTTACACAAGAAAGGTGATAAAGATGATGTAAATAATTATAGGGGCATCAAATTGATAGGTCATATAGCTAGGTTGTTTACCTCTCTTTTGAATAGACGCCTGCTTAAATGGAGTAACAGCGAATACGTAATATCTGATGCTCAGTTTGGCTATAAGCCGGGAAGTGGTACCCGAGACGCGATTTTTGTTCTTAATGGTTTGATTACCAAATCGCTACAAAGTAATAAAAGACTTTATTGTGTATTCGTCGACTTCAGAAAAGCGTTTGATAGTATGTCACATGATGACTTATAGTTTAAACTGTGGAAGTCTGGTGTAAGGGGACGTTTGTTGAGTGTTATTAGATCCGTTTATGAAAGTGTGAAGTCTTGTGTAAGACTGCATGGTAAACTGTCTCCAATGTTCGACTTGCAGGTCGGTTTATTACAAGGGGAATCTTTGTCTCCGATTTTGTTCTCTTTATTTGTAAATGACATTCTTCATGAATGGAAGCAAAAAAATTGTAAATTTCATGGTCCCAGGTTCCCACTTTCCTCGTGGGGAGGGGGTAAAGTTTATTATAGTTTATATAGGAAAATTAGAATTTTTAGTATAATTTGTTTAATTTCCACTGAAAACATTTCAAACTTGGTTAGCATTATGAGTGAAGGATGACGGCTTAATGGTATGCCCATTTTGATCCTGACTGACCTCCAAGGGCTATTGGATGGAGCCAAAAGGGGTCAAATTGAATTATTGAGCTTAACGTTTGTTATTTTCCATGGAAATAACTTTATAAGAATTATCAGTATAGGATGACAGTTTTGATTATATGCATGTATTGACACTGGCTTACTTTCATCAATGTCACAATTTCTGTTTCATGACATGTGATAACTATCCTGTAACCTTTTTATTCAATATTGCTTATCTCAATTGACTATCAAAGGCACTAAGCCTCTTGTTGTAACAGTATCATTAATTGGTTTAAAAAACATCACTAGTAACTACTTTGAAAAAGAACCGTATTTTCCGTAAAAGCATGCCTTCATGGTGTGTCTACGTTATAAAACATTATCGAGTTGTCACCGTGCCCCATTTAATAACGGCACTAGCGAAAGTACAAATGGGAAAACGATGTTACAATATAAAAAATAGAAATCGATGCAATTTGTAAAATACTGGCACACCAAATACCAAGAAAATGTTCCAGTGCACACCGTGACATCAAGATTTCTGAAGGGAACCGAAAAATAACAGCCCCAACTACCCCGCTGCCCTCCCCAGTCATTCAAACCGGATATAGTGAGTCTCCGTTCTGTATCTTAATGTTGGTTATATGTTAACCAGTCAGATCCAGATTCCACATTTCTTTCACCTGTCTGTCCAGATTTAGACATTTCTTTAACCTGTCCATCCAGATTCGACATTTCTTTAACCTGTCCATCCAGATTCGACATTTCTTTGACCTGTCCATCCAGATTCGACATTTCTTTGACCTGTCCATCCAGATTCGACATTTCTTTAACCTGTCCATCCAGATTCGACATTTCTTTAACCTGTCTGTCCAGATTCGACATTTCTTTAACCTGTCCATCCAGATTCGACATTTCTT